>NC_080669.1:61604461-61685837 GCF_027579445.1 Ammospiza nelsoni
GAACAGGTGAGGTCCCACAGAACACTAAGCAGCTTGGCTCCAGAGTTGCTGCAATCTTCTGGATTAAAATCTCACTAAGTATCACATTATTTGATTTCACAAAATTTTTAAATGGAAAAAGAGGAGAGAATCAGAGATTTTGCTATTTTTCTTTTTTCTTTTTTTTTTTCAGGAAGTAACAATCTTCCCCTGAATAAGTATGGAAATCTTGAGCATGTAATAATTTTTAAGACAGTAAAAACCTTTCTTCCTCGGTTTGATTTAGAAACTTTTTTTTTTGTAAATACCAGCACTAAACTATAAAGCTGACAATGCATACAGTGATCTACAATGAATTTCCCATTCTTTATGATTGTAGTTTTTCAATAATTTTCCAGAACTGCATTTCTTTCCATCTACACATTTTTCCAGCATTTTCAACAACACAGACCATTTCTGAGTGTTTTGCTGTCTTTACATTTGTTTATCAATACCAAAAGTCCAATACAGTCACTTCCTTATTTATTTCAACTTTGGAGACACACCTTTTCACAGAGCAATATTTAATAGTGCCTGGAAAACAACACTCCATTACATTATTTGCTTACATTATAGTACCAAACACACTGAACACATTCTTTGCATGAATGAGATGGCTGTGGCTTTCAAATAGCTCTTTTTCTAGAAACGTATTTTTTTAACACAGTAAAATATTTTTACATGAGAGAATCATAAAACTTGACTCAGCTACTCCACAGACTGAAACTGGAGTAGAACAGGGTCTTCATCTCAATTGAATTTTAGTATGGACTAAGCACCTAAATTACAGCAAGTAATTTAAAAGCCTAGATATGGTGGGGGGGGAAAAAAGACTACTTTTATACATCAAACCAATGTAACAATGTATACTTACGTAAAGTGATTCCAAACACAGTACATTACACAACTTACAGTTAGTTCTTGAGAAAAAAATAATTGCATCCTGCTTTTGGAGGCAATCTTCTACTTCTCCAGTTCTATTTCCTCATAGTTTGTTCAATTTCCCAGATTTTTATTGTGCAATAGGAAAGACACAGGTTGTAGAGCTTGCTCTGTAATTGATTGTTCTGTACTACCCACTTTAGTGATTTCAGGACCTTTCTGATCCAAATTAATAAAATTCCATATTTCATACTATAACGCTAGAAACATGTAAATACCATAGGTGATTATGAAAATCACTTCCTCATACAATAGTTCTTATTGATCCAAAAAAAACCACCAGTGACATGACTTTTGAATCATTTGGACTCCCATACTGAGCCCAACTTCACTTCCCTAAAACTAGGCTAGGATATTCCAATTGGAAGGGACCTACAAGAATTACAAGGTTGAACTGCCTAATCAATTCAGGGCTAGCAAAAAACTAAGGCGTGTTTTGGAGGGCATTGTCCAAATGTCTGCTAAACACTGACAGCCTTGGGGCATCACCCACCTCTCTGGGAAGCCTGTTCCAATGTTCAAACACTCTCTCAATGAATGAATGTTTCTTAATGTCAAGTCTGAACATCCGCTGGCACGGCTGTGAGCCCTTCCCATGTGTCCTGTCCCTGGATCCCAGGGAACAGGGATCAGCACCTCCCTCCCTCTCCACTTCCCCTCCCCAGGAGGCTGCAGAGAGCAGTGAGGTCACTCCTCAGCCTCCTTTTCTCCAAAATGGACAAACCCCAACTCCTCAGCTGCCCCTCACTGGACAGCCCTTCCAGCCCTTCCACCAGCCCCACTGCCCTCCTCTGGGTGCAGCCCAGCGCCTTCACACCCTTCCTCAAGTGTGAGGCCCAGAAGTGCTCTCAGTGCTCCAGGTGAGACCTCACAAACACTAAATACAGAAGACTATCCCACTGCTGATTCTCTGTTTGTGCTGTGTTTGATGCACCCCAGATGACATCTGTCACCCTGCTGACAGATGTGGAGCGGGCCATTCACCAGCACAACAGGTCTCCCTCTGCAGGGCTGCTCTCCAGCCACTCCACCCCCAGTTAAGACTTTTAAATATTCCTATCTACAAAGCAATTTTTATGCAAACTGCTGCCATTAAACTAGGACAGCTTTGACTGTCAGCTCTGTCTCTGGAAACATGCTCAGAAGTTTAGTGGGTGACCAGCCTTATCATCATTCTGCAAAACAAGAGATGCAAACAGAGTGGTCTCAATTAACACAAGTTTTACAATACCAAAATCACAAAGACAGAAACAAGATAGGATCTTCACCTTCAATCTCAAAGGTCTTCCTCCTTTTTATGTCTTGCAAGATTGTTACATTAATCTATTTCTTCAACAAGTAAAATCACTTACTCCTTTCTCCACTCAACCAGTTTCTGGGAAGAGGATAGGTTTCTCCCAATTATGACTTGACAAATTAATGACTGAAAATAATAAATAGTTTTGTAATGGGAAAAAAAACCCAAAATTATTTGTGTATATTTAAAGAGTTCAAATTTACAGAATACCACATCTAAACTTCTGAGTAAAGAATCAGTTCACCAAAGCTATCAGCGTAATCTTAAGTAAGTAACATAGCATAAAAATATCAAACATGAATGTTCTATATTTTGAACTGCTGTCAGATACTGTCAGGGCAAGCTATTAAGCACCTCTAGCCAATTCTCAGCCCTGTGCCTGCTGGTCTGTGAGGAAAGAACCTCCTGGTGCTGCATGTCTGTGTTAAGAGAAAACAGCATGTCCAAGCTGGTCTCACTCTCCATAAGAAGTCACCATAATCTCTTTGCACTCCCTGGGGTTTCCTGCTCTAGAAGCTTTATTTTACACAGAAAAAAACAACCCGACCCTTTCCAAGCAAAAGCACTGGTAGTAAATATGTGTTGAAACACTTGCAGTAGAGCATTAATTTTAAATCTATACAGGCTGTTGGCCTCTGTAACACAAGACCAGTTCAGCCAGTGTTACTTGTTTTGTCTTAACAATATGAGAGTTTCAGTCAAAGCTGAGCTTAAAAAAAAAATCTTACTAGGAGTTTCCCTCATTGCAGCAACAACTCCAGGCAACATATACCACCAGGAAATGTGGCTGTATAATAACAATTTTAAAGGCATCTGAGAATGAATGCACCAGCCACCTAGTAAGTATTTTCTGACCACTTGGCCATTACAAAGAATAGTAGGACAATAATTTGATATAATGAAAGCTTTCTAACAGCTCCCTTATTTATCACAGATGTGAGCTTATGCTGCTGTGAAACTTCAGTATGTGCCACAGAAGTCACATCAATTCTGAAGTATTAAATCACCTGAGTTGCAGGGAAAACATTCTTACAGCAGAAGCAATGTGGTATAATGTGGTAGGTGTACACTTAATATTTCTAGGCTCCTCTAAATCACAATGTTGTCAGGGAACACAAGCCTAGAGAAATGTAGTGAAATATTCTTTATGCTGCTGTAGCAGCATAAAATGAAATTATGGTATTAAATACTTAGAATCTATGTATTTTTCCTTTACTGTTTATTTCAGACCCACTGTGTCACGTAAGAGCACTGCAAAATATTTTCTACATTCAATCAGTAATGAACCAGGAGTAAGACTATAATAAACACCTGTAATTAATGTATTTACACAAAAACTGTAGTTTTTCTAAAGAGTATGTTGTATTAAAATTCAGTATAAACCTCCCAAAGCTACACTGGCTCTGTTCCAATTTGGAATATTTACTGATATATGAGCAACTCTTTCACACTTCAACATCTAACACCAAAATAAGCTACAAAAACAGATGCTAAATTTTATTGATGCACTTCAACTTTTTTAAAAACCTGTAATGAACTGAGTAAATTATTGTTTCATGTTACCATTATTTCCTTATTTATAAAGCAGTAAGTAATGCTTAATCAAAAGGTTCAAGGATGAAAATATTTGAAACCCCCACGGACACACTAAACTATACTTACAGATGCACAGTCCTGCAGAAACAAAAATAATTGTGCAAACAGCAAACTTAAGTGGAAGCAGTTACTGATCCAACCAAATAACCAAATGAGATTCAAAATGTAATGAAATATCACACTTGATATTTACAGTTGTCCTACAGTCTCTATTTTGTATTCTTAATACATCATTCATTAAATTATTTCAGAAGATTTGTGACTTCTTTGGTGAAATCATGGTTTTTCCATCTGGCACAAATTTTGGCTTGATGTGTTTTTCTACAGCAGCAACATCGACGCGCCACATTCTAACCACCTTGTTACTCAGCATCACTGATCAGCACAGCCCTGTAAATGCAGACTCATATACACTCTGAGACTGTTACTCTGGACTGCTGTTGGAAGATGTTCACACTGTTTTTTGTCAGTATCACACATACAGAATGTTTCACAGGACTGTCAATTTCATTAAAGAAAAATAATATAACAAGCACTTATATTTGTTCCAAAGACCCCTGCATGCCTTATGACTCCAATGACCCAGTTCTGCAAAGGAACATGCTCTGCATTCCCACTACACATACTTTGTGGAGTTTTTTTAACAAAGCTTTCTAATCCAGAAGAGAATACTGCATCCAATCTGTCCATAGAGTCCAAAAATCTGAAGCACACCTCATTTAAGAGGCACTGGACTAGTTCAGCTTGCTGACTTCATCCTCTCTCTGCCTCCTATCTCTTACCATACATTAAAAAACATAAGAACGAATGTCTGGGGGAAAAAAGGGCAGAAAATTATCATGCAAATGACTAACATCAACCAGACTGCCTGACACCTGGAGCCTCCATGCACAAGAAAAACCAACCAGACTGCATTTGTGATTCCTATGGTAATCACTGGTCCAGAAAGAAGCAGCTATGCATGACTTACTGGGGTAAGGGCTAGAACAAACAAAATAACTCAGTCATTTCTGATTGAGCCATTAGGCAGACACTGGTGGCCACAACAAGGCAGTGCAACCCAGCACAAGGTGGAAGCGGCAGCCAAGTCTCAGTGGTGCTCCCTCTGCAACACAACAGTCCCACTGCTTCCCTTGGGGCACAAGCAGAAGCAGTGCTAGCAGAGGGTTCCCCAGAACAGCTCCTGGGACACAATCTCAGATGCTTTCACCTTCCTCCAAATCTCGACAGCACAAAGTCTTCCGGAATTAAGCTCCTGCATTCCTTCAGAAACCAATTCCCTTTTCCCGACTAAAAAACTATCCAAAAATTCTCACCACATGCTTTACCCATTGCCCAAACACTAACAAAACCTGTAACTAACCAGTATTATTATTCAGTCCTTAACACTTACTAATCTTTCCAATGGTCCTCCTAGAGTTTTCACCAAAAAATGAAAACACCTGTAACCCTGCATCAGGGTGCCATTGATTCAAAGGGACGACCCACATCATGGTGCAAAGTATCACACAGAGACATTCAAGTTTACCTGAGACTACTTCCTGATTCCAGAAAATCATATCACTTGGAAAGTGATGTTATGTACAAACTTTTAACTGTACAGACTTTGCCAGCCTTTACCCTTATCAGTTAATATCCTCTACCTCTGTGTTTAGCCCAGAGCTTAACATCACTTTTAATAACTCAACTAGAAAACTAGGAAGCAACTGTCTTCACAAGCTGAAGAACCAATTGTACCTCTTTCACTATTAGGTCTAATAAACCTACTCTCTCACCAGAAAGCAGCTTTGCTATTCTAAAACAAAGCAGAAAAATTTACTACATTTCAAAATCACTACTCTTGCAAAACAGAGACATTTGTCAGACTACTTTGTGTGATTTTCATTCTTTTCCTGGGGACCAGCTCGTACAGGTGCTGCACAAACTTGCACGTAACCCCCAGGGTAAAGCTAAAATTCTATCTCCTAAGAGGCAGTTTTCCCCTTTGCCTCCAGAGAGGCAAGGCCAGTCACTGTCTTAAAGACTTGTACAGTCCTTTCAGCGGAAGAGATTCTGTTTAAAACAACATTTTACATAAATGAACCTGGATGGGCTATTTTAACACATTACTTGCAAGAGCTGATGTCAAAAGATTTTCATTTTTTTGTTTAACAAAATTGTTTTCAGCTTATTTTCAATACTTATTTATGCCCTCCCACTGTTCTGGTAAGCACTATTTCTTCTCTTGTTTTCAATAATTCTTCAAATCCTGAAAGACTGAAACAGTTTGTACATTAACAAAAGTAATATATCTTAATAGCACATAATGTGGATAAGCTTAGCTTACTGAATAAAGAATACCTTGTAATGAAGCATTGTAATTTTAAGACTTCCCTAAATTTTCACTTCACCAGCAAACCAGCTTGACAACGTACAAGCTCAGAAATACCATGACTTAGAAAAATTCAAGCAGCCCAGATGACCTGCAGCTAATAAACTGTAGTAGCACAAGTATTTACAAACAGGAACAGAGCCTGGGATGGAGCAGGAGAGAAGCAATTCTGCAACTTTTGGGAGAAAAATATTTTATGGGCATCAGTGTTTATCAAAGCAAGATTTTACCAGAAATTAAATTAAGTATGAACTATATAAGACAAATATTAGATAAAAGCCTGAAAGAGAAGGTCAAAGAAAACCATAGGAGATATGTGTCTTAAAAATAATTTATGTTTGCTGTCTATCCGAAGAAACATTAATTCAGTTAATCAAAACCACATCAAAACATCACAGCTGCTGACAGACAAAACACTCCTTTATTCCAGTGGGAAAGTATGGTGCTTCAGGAATAGAGAGTGACCAAATTAGTAACAGGAAGAGAGGATAAAACAGGCTAAAAATAACATATAAGATCCGAACATCCTATTACATTTTCCATGATAGATACTACATATTGCAATGCTAAATAGTTACTTGAGAATAAACCAAGTAATCAAATTAAGTTACATACAGAAAACATGGAACTGGAGGAAACTGACATCAAAGTATGCATTTTTAATTTTAAGTGATTATGAACTTCAGTAAAAGAAAAAGAACAGTAAAAGTTCAACAGTGCTAAGCATAACTTCTTATCTCCTGCTGTTTTGTCCAAATTTGAGACAAATTTGGAAAGAAAAATCTCTCCTCACTGAGAGCTACTATAATTGTACTACAACAGAACCAAGAAGATTAACTGTGATTTAGACACTCATACAAAACCTTAAGATGGATCTTGGAATCGCACTTACATACTGCCAGTCAGTTTTCACTAAAGGAAGAAAATAAAATCTAAGAAGGACACATAAGAACTACTATTAGCACAATATTTCAATACATAATAGAACAACGGCTCTTTTTTATCTCATCATTCAAGCACAATTCAACAGGAATCAAAATCCATGCAGATTGTTTTTTTAGGGAGTGATGTGCTCAATCTCTGTGTGCAAATGACTTATTTTCCTCTTTTAGATGAAGTTGACAAGGGTTTGATGTGTTACACTGACAAGAACTGATGCTGATGCCACTGTAGCAACAATAGTAATTCACAGGTAAGTAGGCTGTAGCTACAACACAGGTGAGACCAGAGTCCATCTGAGCAATTTCAGATTTCAAAAATATCCACTGAAGGAATGCTACAAGAACTTAGAAGAATCACCATTTATATTTAATTAGTTTTTAAGAGGTTATACCAAACATACATGATGACAGTCAGCCTGGCTTACTTAAGATACTAAATTATCTTTTATATTGTAATCAAGCAGCTCAAAATAAAAAAAATTACCTTATTTCATTGTCAGAGTTTTAGCAGATTTGAAAAAAGCACTAATAAATACACAAAATGAAGTAAATCATACCTTTAGCCACAGCTTCTTTATACTTTTCTTTGGCAGAATTTACTTCCTTTATTAGTTGCCTGTAGCTAGATTTAAGTTTCTCTAGTTCTGTCTTTGTGACCTTTAAAAAAGGGAAATATTAAAAGCATTAAAAATACTTATTCTCACCACATTAAAAAAAATAGCATTAGTAAAACAGAATTAACAGAATTTATTATCCAAAACAAGGATGCTACACTTTCTACTGGATTGAGAAAATCTTAAAAGGATATTAAATGGTTCAAATTACATGGTGTACATTACATGGTGTGAAATCAAAATCAATACATGCATGTAATTAAGTAAAAGGCCTAAGACACAAATCCCCATTCACATCAATGTAATTAAAATCATTTAGAAAATCCAGCTAATCATCAACAATATTCTATTCCAATTACAAGGCAAAAAAAAATCAAAAAGATGCTTAACAAATCATACTGGCTTAGAATGTCCTATGCAAAGGAAGGAATTTCTTTTGCATCTAATAAAAAGCAAAATTTTTAGACATTACACTTCCTACAATTGACTAAGAACAGTAAGTTGGCATGAAATAATCTATCAATGGTAAAATTTAAACCCTTAAAAGGAAAACCATACCAATAACAAACAAACCCAAACAAAAACCCAACTACAGAAGCAACTAACCAAATAAGAAACATCTACCATGAAATTGAGCACTGAACACAACATTTTTGATCACAAAATTAAAGTTTTCTCTTCTTCCGCCAGTATTCATTCAGTGTGTGACAAAAGTAGTGCACTGTTCAGAAATAATCCCAAATAATGAACTTGCAAACAAAACCAGCCATCACAATAACAAATCACCTACCATATATTGTAAGAAAAACAAAAAATTCCAACAAAAAAAAAATCCAACAGAATAACAGACATCAACTGGAAAATCACAGAAGAGAAATTATTAACTACTTTTAATGGAAGTGCTCCTCTCAGTGAATGTGTAGAAAAAGAAATTTGTTCTACTGGAAAATTGTTCCTCTTGCAGCTGGCAGGAAGAAGGCTGAAGTTCACCATTTTCCCTTTTTTTCATGATGCAAGGCCCAGATAACACTACTTTCATCAACATCTGAAAACTTTATGAAATTCCTTAAAGATCCAACAAAGTGCTGTCTACAGCTTGTATTTTTGGGCCAACTGTGCAATATTTAATTTGAAGGCAGAACCTTTTCTCCACATCAATCACATATACTCATCTAATATTTCTACAATCTGTTAATTATACACATCTGCTGCTATTATACACCAACAGAGGCACTATAGGAGAAATAACTTTATGACAATTTGTATTTAAAGACATCATCACAAATGGAGAAAAAGATGTAATTAGGAAGTAATTAAGACCTAAATAATAAGAACAGCTTCTCTTACAGAAAACTGAAAAATAAAACAGGGCACTAGCATTAGGAAACCTTTATAATAACTACATTATGATTCTTAATCTAGATTGTGTTTTTCCAACAGATAAAACCAACACCAAGAACATGTCTGTTCCCAAAGAACACTTAAGGAATTAAGACAGTCAAGGATTTCTTTAAATTCCATTTTTATTTCAAAAGTCTTACCCACCTAATTAGCACAGTACTGTACTTTTTTCCCCTTCAAATTTCATGAAGAAAGAAAATTATTCAACATCTTAATGGAAACTGGAATAAATCTACAAGATACAAGTCCACTACATTTGTGCAAAAGCCATGTTATTTACTATTCTTAAGAATCTGCCCATAAGATTCCTCACTGTAGAGGTGTCTAGAATAAGAAAGGATGACATACATCCATTTCAACTAAACATATTTTTATGCCATCTTATCCTAAAAATAGGAGCTGCACAGACACTGATGTTCACAAACTTTGCACACTGTATTGAGATATAATTGGCATTTTACCTCTGTGCATAACAATCAGAAATAATACCACAGAACATCAGAAGTCTTTTGAATTTCAGGGATTCATTATTAGAGTGCTCCAGGTACACAAAACCTTGAACAGTGTCAGCTAACAATAGGAGAATGCTATTCAAATACTTCTTTGCAAATTCAGCAAGAGGAAAAAAAGAAAACAACCCCAAAAAACCTTTAACCAAACAACAATGCAAGCTTAATCAGCAGGATGCAAAATACTTTCGTGGCTATATAAACCCATAATAAAATAAAGTTAATATGGTTTGTAATAATCATTTTGGCAAGTGCTCAGTATGCATTATGGTTTTTTGGAAAAGTCTTATTTTAAAAAACAATTTTATAAGAGCCTCTATTAGAGTTTGGCCTATTAACAGAAAACAAAACATTGCATAGTCTTTTTTCAAAGTATACCGGAGCTTATGGCACTCTTACTCCATTCAGCCTTTCCTTCTTATCTTTCTTTTTCTCTTTCTGCAATTCTTTATAACTTTTATTATTTCTAACACATGCTACCAGCTTTTCCTCTTCTTCCATTCTGACTTTTTTGAGGTGCACCAATTCACAAGTAGCAGTAAGTGGTCATTTGGCTTGAAGTTTTATCAGATAATGACAGCCTACTGACCATGCATCAAAAAAGACATCCCCATAGTCCCTTCCTGAGGAATATGCCAGGATTCTAGCATATTATGGAAGCAATCTTATTAGAGCCAATGTATTTAACTTAAAATAGTCTTAGTTTAAATACAGAATAGCTCCAAATTCTTCTCAGAACTGACCAAGAATCTTTTACTCATCAATCCGTGACAGTGTTTCTGCTTTACTCAGATTTACATTTTAATTACACTACTTCAAATCCCAAATTCTCTGCTGGAACAAAGAAGAAACAGTGCTTTTCCTTCTCTCAGTAGACATTTCAGACTATTGCTCTGATTTTTGACATCTGTAGCTAAATCTCCCCCAGAGCATCTGAAACTGTGGTTTCTGTCAGCTTTATTGACAAGATATAGCACTTCGAACACAAGCAGGATAACAGACATGTCATGGAAAACACTCTGAAGAGTTTTACCTGCAGTCTCAATATTTAGTTTACACCTGCTCTATATTTTAGAATAGGGACTAGAACCCTGTCCCCTCCCAAAAGAGTCTGGACTGCCAAGAGCACTCATTGAGAACAGTTTACAGTGCCCTAGTCCCATGAATGTCTAAAGTGGAATTAGAACAGGAAAATAGATGGAATAGAGAAGTGTCACACAAGAATTCATTATCCTCTACTACAATAACATTTCCAGTTCCATCTGTCCACGGAAATTCATGGAAGAAACCTTTCCATCTTTGCCTTATCAACTAGCAGGAAAAGAAAATCTGTGAAGAAAATCATTAAAATTTAAACTAAGCATTCTACATATCACCCACTACGCTTTTACCACAGCACGAACAAAACCCAAAAAACCCACTCTTAATTTAATATTTTAAATATGAGAATTATAATCAACTTATCAAGCACAGATGAATAAAATACCTTGTACATCTCCGCTTCAATTTGTTGATGAACACCTACAAAACTCTTCTTAACTTGCTGCTTATCTTTGATCATCATTGTAAGCCTATGCAAGGGCCCAGAATTAAGATCTTCGGCATGTGTCTTCATTATTTTGCTCAGCTGTTCTGTTTGCTGTACCACAAGCAACCAAGACTATAAAAAAGTCAGAACAGAAAAGCACTTATTTATTTCAGCTCACAATAACCACACAATTAATAAGAACTGTGGGAGAAGATGCATCATTGTTTAAAAAAATTCAGTAAAGCAATAATTTTAAGCTTACCCAAATGCATTTGAGATCCTCCTGCAACAGGAAAATCATGCCTCAATCTCACTCATAAAATCATAAAAAAGCACCAGAGAGAAAAATACAGTATTGAATATTCACCCTTCAGCATTGTCATAGTATTTCTCTACACCAAAGAAAGCACTGCAGCCTTATTTTTTTTAAATATACCCCTAACATCCCTGAGAACCATGTTCCAACATCCTTTGTCCTCCAGTTTCCCCCCATAGTTGCTCTGCCCAAGCTGACTTCCACCTTTGTCTGAACACCTGACAGCAATACACATTTGAGGGGTGGTGGTTTAAGAGGACACCATTAGATCAGCTGCTTCACACAGCAGCATCAGTCAGACCACCAGTATCAAAGCACAGACACAACACCCATCTGTCACTGTAACCCAGCATCCTTCTGAACCCTTGCCTTAATAGCTTGCTCGGACATTCTGTCAGTTTTCAGGACAGCTTAATGTGCTGTGAGTGGCTCTGAATACAGATATACATCTACAGATAGCAGAGACACAAATGTGAAATTAAACTTCAGTTCAAATAAAACCTTGGTTACCCTCAAGATTGCTGTCACTGGATTCCTTAAAGATAACTCCCTGACAATGAATGCTGTGCTATAGCTAAGATTTCAGAGTGGCTACATGCCACAGTGTTACAAGGTTGTGAAGACACCTAGCATAAGAGTTCTATTGGCATTTATCCTGGCTCTTAATCTGAGATAAAAACTTTAGAAAATAATTTGTTTCTTAGCTTTGGGGTTTCTTTATATCCTGCATACAAATATATATACCTAATATTTCCATCTCTACATGACAATGCTGCAACAGAAACTGGATTATACAGAACAGAAGACAATTGACTCCCCTACATACTGGACTATCTTTAACATTTCTTCTAGATTGTAAATGTCCCACAGATTGGCACAGAGATATCTGGACTGCTTAAAGTGTGTGTTATAAAATGTCAAGGCCTAAAGCTTTCCTGCTGTGGCTGGAGACCATTTCAGAAGCCATACTGCAAAGCTGCATAGGATAAAACAGCACTGAACACATGTGAAAAGAGTAGGGCTTTCTGGTTGCAGAAGAGTTCATGAAAGTGCTCTCAGAGGTGAAAATGTAGTTAGAATCATCCATTTTCCGCAAGGCTGATTTGTTACTGATGAAACAACTACTGTTTGAATCCTGAAAAATCACACCAAAAGCATTTTTCAACAGTACAGGTATTCTAAGGAAATGCTTAGTTTATAAGTCACCAAATGAGCTTAAATAAGTCAGAAACATAGCAATTACTTCCCTTTCTATCAAAAAAAAAATCATGTATTTCCCTGTTCTTCACATCACTCTTTCCATCAGGAAAAGGGGAAAGTGATGTTTCCATAGGGAAATATTAGTAAAGCGCAGTTTGTGTGCTGTGTTTTTATTATTTTAAATTAGGAGAAGGTGACATGAAAATGCTTCAATAACAGAGATTTATATGGGACAAAAAAGCTGTGTGGGAATAGCAGAAAAAGTAAAGAGCATTTCCTTCCACAAAAAAATTACCACAGTTCAACAAATGCAGTAAAACACATTGTTGTTTGTTTTAACACTATTTTTCAGACATATACACACACAAAAGAGCAGTCTGGAAGCTGTTAAAAACACCCCGTTTCTAGCATTACCAGTTCCTGCTACCATGCCTTCCAGCAAGTTTGTTATCTCCACATGAAAAAAACCAGAAGACAGATTTTCCCAAACACCATTTCTCTATAAGTGCTCATTGTTACTGTAAACTTAGAGATCAAATCAAAACAAAACAATCAATCACAACAACAAACCCAACAAAACAAAACCCATTAAAAATTAAACAGCTTGCTATTGGGTTTTAATGCCACAAAATGCCAAATAATACCACAATAACAAAAACAGGTATTTTATATATTAAAAGATATAAGAAACTAGACTTATTTCCCATATTTCCATCATTCTTTGGTTCTGTAAAATGTCAGGAAGAGAGAAAAAAGTATCACAAAGGATTAAAATAAATTAGAATGAGATTATTAAATAATCAATAATTCAGGCTTTTTAACTGCCAAAACCAGTAACATAAAGTGTCACTACACAACTGCAAAATCCAAGGTGGCAGTGAAATTATAAGGCAAGCCCATATAAAAGATCAGCCAGTCCATATGAATATTTTTGCTATTAAAATGTGGAAAACAGAGAAAACATAGAAATCAGAGATGCAACGCTGAAAAATTACACCTCCTTAAGAGAAAAAAAAAGGGAATGAAAATTATGCTGAAGGACAACTTGAGCACCTTCATTCAAAACGATTTCAAAATGTTACATGCACACCTCTTTTCAAGGCAAAAAGAAGATGGCTTAAGTCAGATCTCCAGATTTTTTTGCTTTATCTGCTCACAAGAAGTGCTCATGTTATTAACAGGATCTGTCCTAGACTGAGATACCTATGTGAAGGTTAACGGTTGTTTAAACCTTATAATGCTAAATGCTCTGTGCCAATGAAAAAAAAGGGCAGTATTTCAATTTACAAAGCAAGAATTATTGTGAGGGAGGGAAGCAACAACAAAACATGTTATACATAAACACTGCAGTTTATATAACAGTGCTGAAGCAGCCCAGCTATATCAGCACAGCCTCCAAGTCACACACAGCCACTTTCACCCTGTATACATCCATCCTGCTGCACAAGGAGCACTCCTGTTCCTAATGCTACACCACAGCCACTGTCCAAGCAGCCATCCAATAAGCCCGTGACATAAAAACTGCTTTGTCTGAAATTTAACCTGACCCAGAAAGGGTGTTTCCTGCAGAGAGAAAATAAGGATTCCCTCCAGACTGAATTGACTGTGTAACCTCTGCTACAGAACAAGGGCCAAGAACCGAATAAGCCATCAAAACAGAATAGTCTTCTCTTGTCAGTAGATTCCAGGTCTGGAGTAAAACTTTCAAACAGGTGATAAGGGAAGTTTGCTTAATTATTACATTTACTTGGAGTTGCTCTAAATCTAAAAACCAGTAATTTGGAGAATAGCCTTACCTTTTAAAAAAGTCAACACAGTTCTTTTAAACAGAATACAAAATAACCTCACAATTATGAGAAACATCCTGAATTAATGTTTTCTTCTTACAACACATGCTGCAGTGTGAGCAACAGCTGGAATGTTAGGGTTTGCCTTGGTTTCCTGGCATTTTTCTATTTCTCTCACAAATTCTATATAGCATAAACAATAGTTCCTATCTTAAAAGAAAAGCTTACTATAGCATACTTGATTTTCAAAGCTAAACAAAGAAACAGGCTCAACCCATTTATGTAAAACACCGAGTTTCAAGAATCAGGATTGATTCTCACTCAGTTAATTTTTTCAAAGCAAGACTAGAGCTCAACTTATGCATATTTCACTGAGAAACTAAAATAATCCATTTAAAATACTTTGTCAACATTAACTCTCAAGAAACTGAATGGACAGGAATCCAACTCAAACCAAAAAACAAAAAAGTAAACCCAAAACCCAAGGATATTCCAAATTCAAACTTCAGACTTACCTTGGACACATTGCTGATATAATCCAATTGACAAGCGCTCTCTTTATCTACTTGGTTACAAAGATTCTGTAAAGTGGACGCATATTCTTTATCACTTTTTACTCTCATTACCATAAATTTCTTCACTGTTTCCAGCAGTCGTAGTTCCCAGTCTTGCAGTTTTAATAAAGCATCATGAGAATACTTCAGGTCACCTCCAAACCCCATTTTTTAAGGCACTATATACCAGACAGGGGAAAATAGAGGCTCTTCACCACATCTGAAAGGGAGAACAAGATTGATGAGACAATTATCAAAAGAAAAAACTTCTGGTGAGACAAAGGGCAATTACTGATGCCTGAACCCTGAAATTACCTAATCATAAGACTAACCACACACATTAACTTCCTCAGTGTAAACTGAAAGGAGGTTCAGAGCACAACAAACTCTGGAAAATATTTCAGCCTTAGAATTCCAGTTTACATTTCTGCAAAATCATTCCTTCCTAACCTAAAGTACAGTATGAAAGTAGACATAACAGCATCTAAGACAAACACTTAAGACCAATCTACATATTTAACCAAATAAGCACAGTGTCTCCAGACAAGCTGCCAGCTGCACTTTTCTACTCCTGGTGACCTGAAACATTTGTTTCTCACGTTTACTCTCCTAAGAGCACAGAAAAATCCACATAAAGCATTGCATCTGTGAGAAGTTGGTAACTATTTAGAAGCTAGCTTGCTCCTAAGCCCTGAGTTAACAGGCCATTAAACCTGCAGATTCAACCACCCAAAAACCAGAAAATATCCCAAAGTAGGTTTCCTATCCAACCATACACTAGTCCCCTGGGTCAGAGTTCTTTAGCTCACACCATTTTATCCTAGGACAGGCCAGTCTCACTGTACCAAACTGACATAAAGTAAGATTGATAAACACATAAGATATGCTGCCTTGTGAAACCCTGTAGCAGAACCAATTGTTAGCTCTGAAACACCTGCATCTGATGGTGATAAACACACAGCTACATTGTGGAAGAGCTGAAACCACACAAAGAAGTAATTCCTACACACTCTTGCACAAGGTTTTGTAATGTGGGCTGAACCCTCTTTTCTGTGTACACACCACCCATTCCTATATTAATCAGCTTCAAGTAGGTAAGATAAACTTATATAAACTGCAACCCTTATGTCTGGACTGCAGTGCAGCCACAGCCTGTGCACTGCCTATTCACTAATTCCTGCACTACAGCAAAGTCTTGGTTCTTTTTAACACAGAAATACCAATTTCTTAATATACTTTACACATTACCACTTAAATTAGCAGTGTTCTACAAACATTAACAAATTTATCTTCCTAGCAGTGCATTGAGGGAAGTAGGACTAATATTCTTATTTTGCATTAAGAACTGATACACATAAACTAATGTCAACACTGTGGCAGCTCATACCAATATGTACAAAGCTTAAAGACAGACTTTTCAGTGTGCCTAGCATTTTAGCATGTTAGGTATTCAGAAAAAATAAATATGTTACTGGCTTCAGGGACTGCACAAAATTTCTGAAGATTTTGCAATTTAGAACCTCAAGCAACCTCTGAAAAAAGCCTCATGTACTATGTGTTTATTCTTAGAACACAAACATTGCTACAAAACAAAACAAAGATCCAATAAAGAAAACTAGAACTGTGACACATTACTACATATCTACACAATACAGACAAGTCAAAGCTGTATGAGTAACCTTAAACCTGTAAGCTTTCATAAACTCTTTAATTTGAAACTGTATATTTTAGTCAGAATCTTTCTTGATGGCTAGGAATTCAGTCATACGCAGCAACAGTAAATAGTTTATGTTGGCTGTATTTATGAACTATGTCATTATTAGTAGCATTATGAAAATACCTCCACAGTTAAAATTGAGGAACACTCTTGTAGAACCACAAACATTTTAGCAACATGAACCAAAGAAAAAAAACCTTAAAGTCCCTGTTTATTAACATGACTAAAGCTGCAGTAGTGAATTTTCAATGTCCTTTACATCTAAACCCATTTTTATGACTTTTCATCTTTCTCCTAGCTCATTTTAGCACATTACCAAACTCTCCTAGCAGAATAGCTGTGAGAAAAGATAGTACCCTTGTTTTCTTATATCCAGAATTAGAAGAGATGGAAACTGAGTCTCACAGTGAAGTTCGGCTTTGTATTATGAGTAAACAAATGGCTTGCTTGCTTTTACCCTAGCCTCTGTTTTTTACTGAGAGGCAGTATGGCAAGGGAAGGAGGAAATATTCTCAGCATGTGATATTTCAGTCTGCTTCTAGTGACTTACAAAGGAGATATAGGATTACAAAAATCAATAGAACAAAAGACCCAACAATATCTTACTCCAGCCTGCTAAATTCCTCTACATGAAGCAGTAAACAGATTTTTTTTCCAATTCCACTATTAGATGCCTGGATACATAGGCAAAAATCGTACACATAGTAGACTATCATCTTTGTTTTAAATTATTCCTTTCCCTGTGACAGAAGCAGCACAGCAAAGAATTTTTTTGCAAAAGTGGTACAATTCTGATTTGCTAAAACTAACAAGCACAGAAACTGAGAACTGATGACTCCCAAATGGGTAAGTCAGCTGCCATGTGACTTCCATGTAAATTGAGAACATGTTCAACCAAGACATCCAGCCAAATTCAAGTGCTTTATTTGGAGGCTAAGAAATGGTGAAGAAGTATTCAAGACCTAAGCCACTTGACTAAGCTTAAATTTTGATAAACTAAAAACTAATTCTGTTGCTTTAAACCACTTCTGATTTTTAATGTTTTTAAACAACAGAAAACAGTACAGATCACACAGACATTAATTTGAAGTCAGAACTGTAAGATTTACCGAACACATGAACAAACAAATCTAATTTTCTCTTAAAAAACACAAGCAAATTTTCAAGCAGTGTTCAAAAATACTATGTCTAGCACCAACACAGACAGGTATTTTTCCAAGTTTGCTATGTCCCTCGTTAGTGACCACAGATGAGACGACAGCTGCTCTACAGGGCCAGAGCAATACAGCAGAATATTTCAGTCAGAAGGGACCTACAGTGATCACCCAGGTACAGCAATGCATTTAGATCCGCCCTGTGTCTCCAACCATGGCACCACAAGACATTTAAGAACAGCAGACTAGCTGGGCTGCTATTCATGGTGTGATTCTCCTTGTGCTTCCCCACATTCACAGCTACTGGATTATGGGATACTAATATTCCCATATTTTTTGGCTTTACCACACAACACTAAAACACTCACACTGAAAGACAAAGATTCCCTGACAGATTTTGTAATCACAGACCACTGGCAAAAAAAAATCAGCAAAACCAGCAAAATCTGAACCCAGAAAAGATTTAATGTGGAACTGGTATGAGATATGAGGAGTTTGAACAAGCATACTTTCTTCTCTAATGTTCAAAAGATGAAAATACAGTGTGAATGCTATTCTGGGGGAAAAAAATTCTCAAAAAAACATGGGAGAGTATTTTATCTTAACGGAAAAACCAGAGATGGCATGAGGTTTTAAAACAAACTAGACAGAGAAGTGATAATAACAAACACGATATGCTAAATTCATACAGAAATAGAAACCTTCAGGAATTGCTTTACTCTTACTGTGAAGAGATTTCTTCTGCTTCTGGCAGATATCCATGAGGTTTATCTCTTTTTCCATATGTGAACATAGCTTGCACAATTTGACATGCCAGTGAAGTTTCAAACAGAATTGCACCACATCTCGTAAAAGCAATAAAATACCAGTACCACCAAATAAGACAAATGAGCTTCAGCTATTTTTTTATATTTTGAAATATAAGATATATATATAATATCTTAGAAGATATGTAATATCCTATATTATCTATTACAGACATAGATACAGATGGCTAAAAAAATTACTGTACCTGTATATTAGTCAAAAAATATTTGTTAAACTTAGGAGTAAAATGCATCTCACAATCAATTCCAAGAAAGTAGGACTTACATTCGTTACAGTGTTACGCTCAAAACAACGAACTAATCACTCACAGGAAGTACACACTGAATGTACATTCAATAATATAGCGTGAATGAGCAAGCAGATCTCAACCTGTTCTAAATTTAAGCAGAGTTACCAAAGACAATTTAAAATTTCTGTCAACCATCAACACAGTGGTGCAGTCAGATTCAAAACAAATCAATGTTAAATTTTTTCAGCCAAACAGTGAGAAACTTCAAGGAAGTTGCTGGTCACATAATCCTTCAACATTGTAACACTCCCCTCAGGAAATAAAACCAGCATTCCAGTTAGTCATGCTGCTGGATTCCAGCAGCACCTCTGAAGAAAGTAGTTTCCATAACCCATATACGTTTAATTTAAAGACTGCAATCTGACTGTGACACAGGAAAGTGGCCACGCTGTCAGACCAAAGGTCCTGCGTCTGACACTGACTGAAATCAAATGAGCAAGGAAGAACAGAGCAGATACAATGCAACACTTCCACTTGTAACAACTGGTGTCTTCCGCTACATATTGCCATCACTTATATCCAAGGCTGTGACTTTATAAACTTAAAATAATGACGGATCTAAAGTTGGAACTTGTGGTTTCACAGTACCATAACAAGGTAGGCAACTAAAAAACCACAAACCCAGAAAGCACACCTGGCCCCCAGCTAAATTTGGAATAGGAAAGCACATCACAGATCTGGATTCTCCCACTCTTCATATGCTGACCATGAATTTAGATTACTCCTAATCTGCATGGGCTCCAAATCATAGAGAATACAGCATGTCTTTTATTCTGCAAACACTTTCTACAAACATGAAAAATATTTCAAAATCAGAAAAGAAAGAGGATTTGGATTCAGGAGACAAATCCTTAAAATCAAGGCTTCTATACCAAACTAAAAGCGGTTTTACAATAGATTATGAATTTGTTAGACAGTCCTTCTCAATTTCTCAATGTGAGGCTTACAATAGTTATATTCCATTAAAATAATGAAATAAATAATTCTTAGTGTTCCATCCACACCTTAAACAAAAATTAGACAGTCAAACAACTGACATTTCTGTTAGTATAGGGTCCATTCCTGGAATGCACAAGACCATGAAAAACAAAACACATACATTATCTACCCTTTGTGCACACTAATCTCATATTAATAAGATCATTTTTGTATGCATAGATATGATGCATACAACATAAACTAGTAAAACCAACCCTTCTGCAGAGCTTTTGTCAACAATAAACATCTGAAGGGGTAATAAAAGTTTGCCTGATTATTTCAAAGCTGATTTGAAATACTGGTCCATTCAAAGCAAAGCAGTCACCTAATTTTCAGGAAAGCCCCTCCGCAAAGCATAACTTAGCCCACATACCTTAAAAGTTTTCCTTCAGAAATGTCCTTTAGTACAGTTTTCCTATATCAGCAGCTACTTCCTCTGATTTTCACCTACTGAAAGATACTTTTTTTTTTCTTTTCTGGGGACTCTGTGAAAGAAAAACATATCAAACTTCTTTTAACTATCTCACCATTTTCAAATACATTGCAAAACTCAAACTTAGGTAAGTTGCCCTGCATTTTGAGATTACCAGAGGCCAGCTTTAAAAAAAAAAAAAAAAAAAAACAGACAGTACAACTAAAAGAAAAGAGCAGATTTCTCAAATGACTGCTAGCAATAGTATATATCACTTAATACACATAATTTTGAATGAAGAAATAATTTTGTCTCTACACATGTAAGAGAAGATTTTTCTTTAAGTTCTTAGAAGTTTTTTATGACAAGTGTACTGTAGCTGAAAAATTAGACAATTTTACTTATTTATGAATCTTGCCCTTGGTAAAATGAAAACAGAAACCTATTAAGGAAAATGAAAGCACAGAAGGCCAAAATTTGTCATATGAAAGACCAAGTTAGTAGTGGTAATTTCATAAGAGTGGAAGAAAACAAGTGGCAACGAGAGAAAGGAACCACTCAAGACACATACATTTCTGTCTGGCTCTAACTTCTCTAAGATCTAGAAAAGTAGGAGGTCAGGAAGTTAGGATGACTAGCAGGACCAAAACTTCAAATCATAAATCTGGACCACAATTTAGGTGAAGCAAAATGACACAGAAGGTTTTGAGGGTTTATATTAAGAAAAAAATATGTTGGGTTTAAAGAATTATAAAGAACAAGCTTTGCACACAACTTACAAGTGTAAGGTATACTGTATAATCTCTGTGTGTGGACCCATGATAAGCATTCACTCACAATCTCACACCACAATGTCCAACTTCAAATGAGACATTCCATAACAGTTTAGCAATGCCCTCATAGGAAAAAACACATAAAGCAAAACTGAAAGAAAGACAAGTGTGTAGGGGTGAAGAAAACAAAACTATTTTCAAATTCTCCATTATTTAAAACAAAGCACTGCTCACAGACACATTCATAAAACCTTGAGAAGGGACAGTCTTAGCTCACATTCAAGCAGCATTATTTAGTATTCCCTTCTGGTTACTTAGTATGTTTGAGAAACAAAGAACTGCCTAATATAAATACAAAACTTCTATTCTCCATGACCAAAAATAGAAAAGACTAAGTGATGCTAAGATTCAGGCACTGAAAAGGATCAGCAAGTAGATACGAAAGGAGAAAAAAAAACCACAGGAGGTTACAAGCATTATAAAATTAATCACATTTCTAAGAAACAGATATAAAATAATCTGTTCCAAATTTGCACAGCCCAAGGGTAAGTCTCCACTAGCAAAAAAGTACAAGCAAGAGCAAAACATTAGAGTAAATTTGGCTCATCTTACTAACATAAATACAAAGTGGGTAGAAGAAACACCAGTCACTGGACAGGAACATAAATCCTAATCTCCATTCAAATGGGACTCATGAAAGTGGAACAAATACCACCACCAGCACCTGGGCACATTCAAGTTTCATGCAGATGTGAAGAACTGCTTGTGGTAAAATGAAGCCCATAAAAAAATTCCATTTATCAAATGAAACAACAGACTGGAGCCACTTCAACACAAAAAAGTTCTATCTTCTGCTCCCTGAACACAAACAACAACACACCTTTATTTCTCTTTTTAAAGAACTGAGCTATCACGTATTTTGGAGTGCAGAATTTTGTCAATAAGAAAACTAAACGCAAACCCCACTTTTCTTTAGAATTCCTGTTACTATTAACTTCTTACCTATGTGCATTTTTTCATCTGTACACAGGTCATTAGTAGAACTTAAAGCTGGTAATGCAAGTCCAATACAGGTCTAATTGACAGGCATAGACTAGCTAGTACATGGAATCATAATAAAAGCTTTCCAGTGAATTGCGCAGCCATCTGCCAGAAGGCAATAAAATCTCACAATATGTCCACTGTTATTTCTGAGCTCAAACATAGCAGAATCTGATAGTTACAAACATCTTGCTACCTCAATGCAATAATTCACTAGCTAATGAAGGTATAAAAGACAAACTTATACGATGATAAAGACAGAACAGAAAACTTAGATGATCTGTTGTTTTCTGAAATTACTAACAAGACAGTTAAGGCCAATCCCCAAATCAGATCCTCTTCAGATTTAGGATATATAACGCATTTTCTAAAAATGAAGCACCCAAGAGGCAATTAAAAATACCAAATTATCAGTAAGAATTCACCAGTCCAACACTTGAGCCAAAGCATTGAAATTTCCAAAATATTAATTCTGCAAAAACTTGGGCTTAAGGTGAGCCAAGCAAAGAAGTATCAAGAGAGGAAAATAAATAAATTTTTCCTCAGATAGGAAAAGGCAATCAGAAGCACAACACAGTCTGACTCTGATACTGGTGGTTAAAACCATGCCTAAGAATCTGTAGACTAGAATAAATCAAAAGAAAAAAAGAACAACGCAGCTTTTACAGAGCAAAATCATGTTTCACAACTTGAAGAGTTCTATGAAGGCATCAAGGATCCTGTGGGAAAAGGTGTTGGAAGTAGGAAGTTTCTGCTGATGTCTCTGATAGGAAGCTACTAGAGAACTGAAGACCTTGCAGGGTAAGATTAAGAGACAAAGCCTGACAGGGGAAAGAGCTCAGAAGCCTCCATAATCTGTGCCAGGACTTGGACTGCTCTTCAGAATGGTTACCTGCCTATACATCATAACAGAAGCATCTGTGCTTTATACAAAATTATTCTGATTCACCAAAACCAACAAACCATTACTAAACTTGCAAAACCTCAGAACACTGAGCAGCAAGCACAGAAAGCAGCAGATGAAGTCACATGTCAATAAATGCCACATAATACACTGGGTAGGAGTTATTAAATAACAGTGCCAGAAAAAACTGTAACAGAACACATAGCTTCAAAAACATTTGTTCAGTGCTTTCAAGCACCCAGGTTAGAAACCATCCAGAATATTAAACTATTTTTTAATGAAGGGAAGGGAAAACATAACATAGCCTTATGCTGCTGATAGATTAGTGGTATCCCTGTATGTTGAAGTTCTTCTAGCTAAAGAAAAACTTAAAGCACAAAAAAATATATAGATAATATTGATCATGGCATGGAGCAGCTTACATATAAAGAGAATTTTTAGCTCACAAAAAATGTAAGAATGACAGGTGTAAGATCAAAGTACACCAAAAGAAAAATCATTGTAGCACAAAGTGATATGCTATGTCAAATGCCTGAAGTGTTTTCCAGAAGAACTCGAGAACATCAAATGAAATTTTTAAAAAGTTGCTCTTATGTCCTTCTTTGCTCAGAAAATAATTAGATAATTCAATGCCTAAAGACATTTCTGAGACCATGAAACAAAAGTACAAATTTATCATACAAATTCATTTTAAAAACAGATCTGTAGAACAGTAAGAGTTCCATCTCAAGATGTCTCTAAACTGTAAAAGCAAAACAGGAACTACTAGTCTATATTTATGCCAACAGCCCCTTCTTATCTGACAGTAGCAAGTACTAAGCTACATGGATTTTACTTGGTCAGGCACTAACATCCTCAAACAGTGCACTCTCACTCTTCCATTCGTACACCTGTAGAAAGACCACATTTTTTCTTAGCAGCTCCTGCAGCTGTGATGTTATTAAAAATAAATGCAAATAAGAAGTAGTGGGCTTCATCAAAGAATAGGATTTACACTTAGCAGCAATCCAAAAAAAAAAGTGAAACAGACAGAAGCCCAAAAAGACAGCCCCCAGATTCTCTACCTAGAATCATAAGACAATTCTAATTTTTTTCTATCTTCAATCTTTCCTTTTAAACCACTTTCTAAACCACTGCTCTCCTCTGAACACCCTGCAACTGGTCTCCATCCCACATAAGAAGTCAGAAGCTGAAACTGTAGGACCAACTGTAAGACCAACCAACTCTGACAAGAACAAGAAATTAGTTCAAATTACTTTCAAGCTCCTTGCCCATGTGCTTACCCTCTTTCTAACAACTTGATAATATATCCTTATTTGTTCATTATCCAAAAATTCATGTTCTTTTTCCACGTAACTTCATCTTCCACCACCACATATCCACTCTGTCCAGCCTACAAACAGCCAGTGAGCTTTCATACTCACTGACCCCTGCTTTGTTCCAGATGACATCTTCCATTTTCCAAGACTATTTGAAACAGTAATCTCATTCTCCTCCCCATCTTCAGCTGTTTGCTACTTCCCATGGCCTGGTAACTTGCTCAGCACGTTCTTTATCATCTCAGGCCTTTTGTGAAAGAATGGGCAAAGGGTAGAGCTGACATCTGGTAGCAAACCATGCACTAAGTGCTTTTTAGGTGCAGTTACTTAACCAGCTTTGTTTCCACCTGACAGAAGTTTCTACCTTACAGTCACAGCTAAATAGCAAGACTGAATCTCATCAGGCAGACAAACAAGAAGGTGAAGGCAGATACAGGTTAAGAAGAGCTAGTCCAGCTGACAGAAGTCACATCCTGTCACTAATGCTTCAAGACTCTTCTCTTGTCTTGTTGACTCTGAGAAAGTGACAAAATGAGCCACACACCCTTCTTTTGCTTTCAAAGCTAAACACACCTAGTTTCCCATTACCTTTCATAAGTTTACAAGAAAGAAAAAGCTTTCCTTCCTCTATTTTTCCAAGAATTACACTTTCCTTAAATTCAGCTCCAGGACTCAAAGAAAGGCAGAGAAAAGCATGGCCTCAATAGAGAATTCCTGACTGACAAATTTTTACTGACCTCTCAGCTCTGCAGTGTTCCAACATGTATCACCACACTAGATCCTAAAAGAAAAAAGGATTGAGCAGGATAAGGCTGCTAAAAGTGACTATCACAGGGCAGGTACTGTGCATCTCCAGCCTGGTTAACCAATTCTACCAGCTAAAGAGAAAGACTTCCAGAATTACTAAGAAATACATAATGTTAAAATGTCCAAAAATTGGCCACAATTTGAAAACAGAATAAAAAATACATCAGTGACTCAAGCTCATTTAAAGTGTGTACTATACAGTGTATTAAAGAAACCTCTGAGCAAAAAAAAAGAGAAGCTAAAGAAAATTAAACTATTGCATTTTCAAGGGATTTCTTGTCTTGGACAACTAGTGAAGGTAGAAACTTCTCGAAAAAGTCAACACTGAAATTAAAAAGTACCTGTAGTAACCATCTCAAATGAAGCATGTTAACTTATATCTTTGCTGATTTCTCTTAGATATTTAGATTTCAATTAGCTACCAAGTTCTTTAGTCAGAAGGAAGGAAGCAGTCTCCTGTATTTGAAAAAATACCCCAAACCTCTGAAAGCAGCATTTCACATCCTGGTATCCATCACCAGTCTCGAGATGAATACATAGCAAGTCAGAAGTACACACAAAGCCCACATGCAAATCCTGAGTCCCAAGGCTGCCTATGTAAGCATAGCTGCCTATGTAAGGGGAACAAGATTGAAGAATACTCCTACTGGGGGCCTCTCACCATCACAAAGCTACACCTAAGACTTCTCCTGAAGACTTCAGGTCCCAAAATTCACTGGCTGCTGCCATTGCACATTTCAGCTTAGAAATCCAGAGTACTACCAGAAGCTTCTCCCAGTAGCACTGTCTTAGCTCTCAAGATTCAAGAACAGCCATAGAAAAAGATAAATCCTCAGGATGTGAAGTACTTTATGAAGTCTAGAGACATTTCATTTCTTCCTATGGCCCAATATCAGCCAGAATGTCTCACTTCAGACAAAACAATTAGGTAAGACATCTGCCATTAGTCTGTAATAAATGACAATGTGGTCTCCTCAGGAGAAACATAATCTAGTTCCAAGTATTTATTGCTCTTTGGAAAGAAACTGAAAGAGCAATCAGGATGTTTCTTCCTCTTGCCTCCTTCATTAAACTAATCACATCCTTCTGGTTCATTAAACCTTCTACTTAGTTAACTCACTGTTCATTTAGTCTTCTTGGGGTCACTTATTTCCTTGGCATGATTGTACCACATTTAATGTAGTTTGATTACACAGTATTTTGTACAGAAAATACTAGCCATGAGGACCATAGGTCCATGAGACAGTTCTGTCTCTTCCTAACTACAGATATTCCAGGCTGTTGCACTGCGGGAGATACAACCTCTCCTGTGGTTCAGTGAAAGGTGTTGCCTCAAGCCTCTGTTTGCTGCACCTGAACTGACTGCTCCTTCTCATCTCCATACAGTGATAACTCTCTGTCTTAAATGGGACACAGTTACTCTCACCAGAAATGCAAATGACTGAAAGATGCATTTGTTGAACCTTCTTATATGCTTTAAGTGTGTAACAAATTTTATTACATACATTCTAGAGATATACACCAAAATGTAAAACCTACCTATTCTTTTCTTAGTTCCAGTCAGTTCTGTTTGGGTTCATCAGCCATCCTAGCTAAAGAACATTCCTTCTGAAGAATATTACTCTCATTTGAAAATGTATGAGCTTTAACTAATGGATGCTTTTACAAACAAGTAAAAGTGGTAGAGACTTAATCTTCCAGATGTCTGGACAAGTGATCCTGAAGTGCACATGGCATGACTGGAGTCTTCACATGGAAATTTATTTGCATACATAAGATTCGGCCTATCTGATCTTTATTGCACTAGATTATTATTTCATATCCAGCCTTTCCTTCTGCCGCCCAAAAGTGTTCTTTCCAGAGATTATACCAGGCAGCCAATATTTCAGCTAAAAGGACAATATTCTTCATAACATAATGTCATTCAGAAACAAGTTAGAGATGACAATATTGTTGTACTGTAGACAAGGGTTATTTAGCTCCCTCAGAATTCTTGTCTTACTGTACTCTGAGATACCTAAAGGGAATTTGACTGCATCTCTAAACCAGAAATCCCAGCTTAATCTGAGAAAAATTCTGTAGAGAGACACAAGCCACACTATTGTAATGGCCAAATGTTGATAACCATCTGCTTAATCAGAGCTTTGGAAATGGCAGCTCCCCCCCCACCAAAAGCAGACTGACCACACCCACACTGCTAACCCCTACAGCCCCACTCAGGCTCCCCAAGCCTGGATGGGGTGACTGGTGATGAAATACCAGAGCACAAGAAATTGCTGTGTCACAGCCCACTGGACTGATTTTTTGCACAGGGTATGCACTGCTGCTTCCCGGAAACATGAGGCCTTGGGACACAAGGCATACAAGGACAGGATACCTCCTGAAGACTGTTCTGCAAAGGGCACAAATCTCCTGCAATGAGTTCCCACATTGTGTCTGAAGCAGAGCCTGGAGTAAACTGCCATCAGTTGGCTTCCCTTCAGAGGATACCACCTGGCTCCAGAGAAGGAGAGCTGGAAGCTAGAACACAACAACTGACTCTAACTGAGATTTTGACTTCAGTAAGAATGACATATAATTACCTTCTCTCATTAAAAAAATCATTTAGATAAATTAGATTATCTGAATGCCAATTAAATTTATTAAAATAGTAGCTTCAAATTTACTTAACACATTCACTGATGAGAGATTTTGCGCTCCAATTTCAACATCCACCTAATCCAAAAGGCAGAACTGGTATTGTATAGCTTTCCTCTATCTTTGTTACAGACCCTATAGAACTGCTTGCTTTTTCAGATGCTCACTTCAACTGACACCATGTTCTCTGTATTTGGCATTTTCTTTTATCTGATTAACTTCAGTTTATCAACAATATAATGAAAATTTCAGAAAAGTTGGGACGTAACACAGCATTCACAGCATTGACATCCAACAAATATACCTAAAATAAACAAGGATGTGTTTATCTGATTCCATCTTTTCTATTTTTTAACCAGTAAAAAGCTGCTGTAAAGTTGTATGATTTTTCTTAACATTGCAATTATCACATTTTTACAAAGCTTGTCATATTTTTTGAACTTAACCACTTTGCCTGACTGTAACCCTTATCTGTACTTCCTGAAACTTAGAGAATAAATGCTGCAGCTTATTATTTTACACTCATGAACATTTGAAAGCAGAAGCCACAACTAGGAAGTCAGATGCTATCTGAAAGACACATGTAATCTAGAAAGGAAGCTTTAGCATAATTCTAAAAAGCTGTACTTGAGCAGACACAATAGTAATACACTGCAATGATCATAATTTAACAAATTTATACAATGTAACAGCAGATAAAACAAGCTTAATATATTCAAAAATCAGGATTTATCCTATGATGCTACTCCTACTTGTTTATATGTTTACCAAAGGTAAATTTTGTGATTTACAAGTGTAGCAGCTAACAACACCCACCAGCTCAGCCATTATTAATAGGTTATTTGCCTGAGTATTAAAGCACCAAATATTCAATGAAATAATTCCTGTCTTATTAAATAACCATTAAATCTATGTCCTTTCCAGCTCTCTATTACAAGAAAGAAAACAACTTATAACTGCCACTCTCAATTCAAACAGCAAACATAACAAATGTGATGACAGACAATGTAAGCTACAATATGCTGTCAATGTATGGAGTAAGATTTTCCAAATTTTCTAAAGCAAAAAGTTAGGCATAAACAGAACTGAAAAAAGGCAGCAAAGCTGACAAACGGAGTACGAAATTAGGACTCACAAAATGAGGATGCAAACCCAAATTCCACCCTCTTTGGAATATGCACTATGTGATTGTGTAATTACTTTCATAGAGCTTTTCTCCAGAAATGCCCAACCCATTTATTAGAGAGGATGGAGTGCTCTGAGTATGATTCAGCACTCTGTCAGAGGGGCTCATCTTCACGACTCTTATCAGGCTCATTGCTATAATTGTGTGTCTCCCATTTACTAAACAGGCAATTTCAAGGAACAAATGACTCATGATTAATGCACTTTAACACTGCTCTGGATTTAACTTCTACTTCTGGCAAAGAGTGCTCATGTAATACGCAACAATTCACAGACTATTCACAGGTTGCCACTACTTACAAGATAACTAGTTTTTCATTAAGTCTAAATTATGGTAATTTAGTTTTATGCTTAAGCGTAATTTCTAAACGTCTCAGCTCCTCATGTTGAAATAAATCACTCACAGAATCACAGAATGAAAAAAAAAAGTTGTGAGACTCTTAAGATTAAGTAAGACAATTTCAAGACAGCTACCTGTCTTCAGACCAAGACTTGAATGCCGTATTGAAAAATGCCAAATACATGAGAACCATTAAGAACTTATTCATTAAGTATTTTCTTACTAGCTCATACTAAGCGGACTACAGTATTCTGCAGGCAGTATTGTACAGCATACCTAAAGAACAGATTAACAGCATACACATGATTGTTCTATTTCCCCCTCAACAGCTGACAGCATGTGTTTGTCGTAACAGGGGGCTACATGGCAGAAAGCTCTCACAGTATGCAATTAGTGCTGTTACTCCACATTCACGCTGTCAACAACCTGAAGGAATTATCTGGTCCAAGCAGTAACTGTGCCCTGAGCAGAAAATGAGAGCAGCCATACCAGATATGCTAACAAAATATCCTTTTTGCTCAAGGTGCAAACCCACAACATCAACGACGCTCTAAAGAGCCAACTAGTACACTCCAAAGATTAGTAATTCTGTGAAACCCATACATGGCGACAGAAATCAGACACTGAACCGCAGTAAAGTTATAAGAACAGAGGGTTGTCTCTACAAACTGCTAAGGCACCCATCTGAGTATTGTAAGCAGGTTAGTAAGAAACTCAGATATGAAGAAAAAAGTTTGAAATTATATGTGGTTAAAGCACCTGGCATTTTCTCTCAAGTGTAGAAAGCAGCAATGCAAGGGAAGCTGGTTACTATAGAGCAAACAGAAATCTGAAATCCAAAGTAGAATGATGTCATGAGGTACAGTTCACTCACTCAGATTAAAAACAGCATTAAGCCCTAAATTATTGTGAATTTATTTTTAATATCATCAGGGAAACACACAGGAATTTTAAAATTCCATATTAATTCAGACTCCTTACACTGAACTGAACTCTGCACCTAAACTTGAAAGAGAAAATAGAGAAGAATTACCGTAATGGTCAAAAATATGATTTCATGCTACAAGCTGACAGCAATCAAAGCCTTCCATCCAGTGAAGCTGTTCCACAAGAAAAAAATTATAATTCCCTAACACAAACATAAACACCATTTTAGAAGGACTCTTGCTGGTTTTTAAGAATCCTTACCAGAACTCTCTATGTACTGAATGATACCATACACTCTTAAAATAAGAGGTGACTATCTTCTCTCAAACCCTGGAAACAAAGCTATGAATTTCACTGATTCACTACTGCAAAAAAGTTTCAAAAATACACCTTTGTAAAGAAATGCTAGATTTACCTGACACAAATGATAAACAGCATAGACTTCCTGCATATTTTCATGCTCCAAATTTTAAATCCTTTAACTCCCTAATAAAATGGTGAATACTCAACAATTTCAAGACTATCTCTACTGTAGAATAAAGCTCTCCACTAGGTTTTTGAAATCTATTTTCACAAGGCAAGTACAGCACCAATATAATTAGGGCAAGACTAAGTGGACAGTTTTATCTTAGAACACGAGCATCTATGCAGTTTACTTCCCAGTGGAATGCATTTAGTCTTTCTTCCCTTACATCTCTGTTTCTTCTCCCCGCCAGCAAAAAAGTCTCTTTTCCTAGAGCTACTTCCCACACACTGCAAAAAGAACCTCCTCCTTGCAAAGTGATGACCTCATGCTCCTAGCCCATCTCCTTCTATGGAGCAATTCTGGACTTGCTGCCAGCTCTCTCCGCCTTCAGCCTGACATGGCAAACATATCTTCCTTCACCCTGCTGTTCCCAGCTGAGGGAACACTGAGGACAGGCGGCAACTGGGAGGTCAGAGCAGGCAGGGAGAGGGGATTTCCCAAGGACAAAGAACAGGCCACCAGATGCCAGCCCCGCTCTCCTACCACCAAAGCACCTCTGCTCGCCACTGCAGCAAGAATGACACTGAACTCTGAACATTTTAAGTATGGAAATGCATCCCATGTTACCTAACTGCAGTGCACCTCCTGAAGGCAAACCTTTCTTCCCTTTTATGCTCTTAGTTAAATACCTCTAATCTAGTGAAGCAAATGTCACTCCCCCTCTCTTAACAAAGGCCCATCTCACCTTCGCATCACTAAAGTTCTGATTTTGAAATTGGCCCGACATCCTGTGCACACACTGATACATTCTTTTATCTTTTTTGCAAGTTAATCTTTAAGCTCCATCAAACAACTCCAGAGGAACTGAAAATTTCTATTCTCTATACTCTGTTCACTGCCTTCTCTAGCCTGTCTTGCTTTCAAGTATCATAATTATTCCTACATGATCACTTTATACACTGGCAATCCAAATACCAACTGACAAAGGACAAAGGACTCAGCTGTGACATGAAGTTACAGTTGTAGAAAATCAGGAAATCTGATGGATAACTCAGCTTTTACTCAGCTAGTAAGTGACACTGTACATAGGAGACCTAATCTTCTCCCTCAATGAAATATCTCCAAAGCCCAAGTTTACTAGGGTTAACATTCCGCACACGTGTATTTTAAAGTTCTAATTGTACTGACAATTTTTGTCAACACATTACAAGGAATTTGTAAGAAGAGGGAACAGACCTCGGTCTCACCAACAATAATCATTACTCTAACTCAACTTACAATGTCCATCATTTGCAATTTGATTTGACTGTGAGCAGATGATGTGTGAATGCCCCACCTCCCTGAGATTCTCAAAGACTACCACTTACATAAAATAAACTGTAGAAGCAGTCTCCTTGTTAGGTATTGTAAACAAGTAAAACTAACTTATTTTAATAAACTTATTTTAATACCCAATATTTTTTTTGGTCTAGTTTCATGCATCACCCATCATTTTTCACACTGCAACTTCTTGAAGGAATCTGCAGTACAACAGAGCAGACCACCAAAGCCACTTTGAGCAGGTCTGTTGCAAAGCAGGAAAAGTTATTTCACGTACATGAAAAGCAGTGATACCCTCCTGCAAAGAGAAAATGAGCTGGCTTGTTTTAAAGGTCTTATAAAACCCTGGTGCTCAGACAGATGTGTCATTTTAGGGATGTGTATGCTCATGTGAAGTCCAACCAAAGAGAAACATACTCCAACATGAAAAGGGATGTTTAATGCCCACTCGAACACCAAATATAAGTATTCGGTACACGTGCAAATCCCACAATCTCAAACACACAAAGCATCAGAAGGCACACGAAGAGCGCCAGGGCAGCGACGCTGACAAGGCCTCACCGTGCAGGCTCCAGCACTAAGGCACAAGTTCTCGCAGGCGGCCGCTGTGCTGCACAGAACTGTCAGGCGGCACCAAGGAGGAAAGGAACTCAAAACCCCAAACCGCCTCCCGGGGCTGCTGCATTTATTTGGAAGCAGGGATGGTCACACATCGTACCTCCTGCCGGTGGCCGGCGCGTCCTCCCATTACTCCCAGCCCGGCCGGAGCACGGGAGGGGAACAGACACGCCCGGCACCGCCGGACCGGGGCCGAACCCGCCCTCTGCCTCCCCCCCGGCCGGATCTCGGCGGCGGACCCGGGGAGGGGCGGGACCCGCGCCCGCCGCGCTGCCCCTGCCCCGCCGGGGCGGAGCCGCCGCCGGGCGAGCGGCGCCTTCGACACCTCCCCGCGGGACGCCACCGGGACGCGACCGGATGCGGCCGCCGCCGCCGCCCCGGCACAGCGGAACGCGAGCGGCGCCGCTGCCCGCCCCGCCCCGCCCCGCCCGCAGGTAGAGCCGGCGCGGGGCCCGCCAGCGTCCCCCTGCCGGCCGGGGGTCCCAGGGGTCCCGGCGCTCCCGGGGGTCCCTGGCCGGGGCAGGGCAGGCGCGGCGCCGGCGGGGCGAGGGCGGCCGGGCCTCTGCGCGGGCGCGGGCGGTGCGCGCGGACCGTCCCTACCTGACAAGCCGAGCCCCCTCCGCCGCCGCGCGCGTCACGGGCCCGCCCGCGCCGCGTGACCCCGCGCGGGCCAATGCGCGCGGCGCCGCCCGCCGCCCCGCCGGCCAATGGCGGCGCGGTCCGCCTCCCGCTGACGCGCGCGCGGAGGGGCGGGGAGCGGGGGCGCGCTCCCGCGTCAACGCCTCCCGCGCGCCTCCGTCTCCCGGCAACACTCTCCGCACCTCACCGCGCGCCCCCGCTCCGCGCCCCCGGGCAGCCACTTCCCTGGGGACATGCCTGGGACAGCCCTGGGGACAGCCCTGGGGACAGCCCCATGTCCCCGCAGGTCCCTGCTGCCCGCGCCGGCGGCAGGGAGGGAGGCGTGCGGGGCTCAGCGGTGCGCGATGCTGACTGAGAGTGACTCCTGAGCTGCCGAACAGGTGGACGAGGAGTAATTTGGCGATTTGGTGCTGCAGCAGCTCAGCCAGAGAGAGGCAGCGAGCAGTGAAAAAAGAAAGGCGGTGAAAAAGAAAATTGGGTGTGGAAGGAAAAACAAAAGGGGGAGAAATAAAAGGGGCAAAATTTAAGAATGGGGAGGTGGGAAGAAAAGGAAAAAGAAAAAGGGGAAGGAAAAACAAAATAGAAACGAAGGGTGGGTAATGGAAGAAAAAAAACAAGGCAAAAGGAAGAGGAGAGAAGGCAGGAAAAAAGAAAGATAAAAAAGTGGCGGGAAAAAGAAGGGAATAAAAGAAAAAAGGGGAAAAGAAAAACCAGAAGGAAAAATGAGGACAAAAAAGAACAGAAAGAAAAAGAGGGGAGGGAAAGAAAAGAGAAAAAAAGAAAAACAAAAAAAGAGGGAGGAAAAAAATCCCCTTGATAGGTTTCAGGAAATCCCATTAATATTAAAGTTTTTAATACTGTCTTTTATAATAGATTAAGCTGAAAACAAATGAAAAAAGTCAATTTAATGAAGTACCAATAACAAAATCAGATGTCATTATCTATTTCAGAGATACTGAAGAGCCCCTTAACAGTTTAGATTAAACTTACAGAGAGGTATCTTTTTTGTTGTTTTTTCTTTTTTTTTTTCCTGAGAGGTTGGTAGTGATTGGTATTCAGGACCCTAAAAACAGAAATGTGCACAGAGCACTCATATTCCAGTTCATGGCTTCTTTTTAGACCCAAGTGTTTAAAGAGCACTAATGAAATTTGGTGTGTGCAGTTCTCTACCTCTGTTAAACCATTCACACATTTGCTTCCCAAACAACTTATAAAAATATTTTCCTTTGGATTGACCTCTTTATCAAATAAGAAAAAATTACATCCTTCGTACGTCGTCTCTATGCACCTTGAGGCAAATTGAGACCTATATGCAATAATAAACAAATTTGCATGGTACTGAAGGAAAACAAAAAAGCTATTTAGTTGTAGAAAATGGGGGTTTAAGTTGTAATTTACATTTGTAAATTTCCAACTGTGTTAGATCTGGGATAAATATCTTATATGCTAGTACTGAATTTGCTGTAAGTCATCAGTTAGAGTGTTTTATGACAAATGCTGGTGCAAACAGCATGAGCCAGTCTCTTCGTTCAGCTATATTCAAACACAGACTATTTTATTGGGCAGGTATCTTATCAGTCTCGTGTGCCTGCAGATGTTGTATGATTTTTGTCTACAGTTCAGTAGTTTACCTGGCCTTGAGACCCTTCAGCTTTGTGAAAACTGGTAGGCAATGGTACAAGGGTAGAAAAACCTTTCTTCATTAGTTTTCTAATTAGAAATTTTTAAACTTTATTGAAGAATCTACTTGATTTTTGAGGAAGGGAGGATTCTGTGTGCTTTTTCATGTAACAGGGTTGGCTTTTTTTCCCCTGCAGCTTTCAAATATTTTTAAAATAAATATGAAAAAGAGATGTTCCTATACTATAGTCACTGCAGTGTAGTCTAGACATGCAAAATATTTTAAAAATCAAGTTGTTAATTTTATATAGAAAGTGCAGTTATTATTTGAATAAAAAAAGCTTTAGAATTTTATCACCACATGCAATTGAAATCCAAATTAGCAAGTTTATTTGTAAAAGGATCCTCCCTATCCCAGTGTTCCAGTTCTGCACACATTCCTTCACTCAGCCCAGTACATATTTCCTTTGCCCTTTTCCTCCCAAGCCTGACCAAGGGCCCACTGCCTAAGTACAAAATTGGAGAGGCTGCTTCCTGCAAGTATCCAGAAGAGATGAAAAGAATCAGGGAAATTTATATATTCTTGCCTCAACACATTCTGGCTGTACTTTCTTCCAGCCACTCCCCTTTGCTGCTGTAGCAGGATGCTCTGCCTAAGTAGGGGTAAAACAGCTCAAAATCGACCCTATTTGAAAAAAATTATCAGTAGTGGGTGGGGAAGGGGCCTCATACTGTGTTTGGTGTTGAAGAATCAGCCTGATTGATCAGTCCCAAAGTGAAACATTCTGAGGATGTGAAGAACATTTCCTGACATGAACTGGCACTGGTGAGGATGTGCCAGGTGAAGTTGCTATGAAAGGCACCATCAGGTCATAGCGCTGATAACCTGAAGCTGCTGAGGTGATGCTGCAGGCCCAGAGACATCTGACTGTAAATCACCTTGTACCACAAAAGCCCAGCCCCTCTTTTTAATTGCAGGGAATTCTGACACACCACTTCTCAGAGCGACTGTGGATACTCCACCCCTGAACGGGGATGCCCCTCAAGGCTACTCCTCAAGGCTGAACAGAAGAAATTTGCCCTCTGTTGTTGGGGTAACATCAATCTCTGCTTAGTAATTGTTTTGCTGGCTTTAATATTATTCCTTCAGTATTTAATAAATTGTGCATTATACTAGTAGTTATAACTATGTTCACTGTGTAGTAACAAATTCTGATTAAGCATTTTAATTTCATCAATTAAAATGAATAATTATTCTGTATTGTCTTGTAATCCTTAACTCTCCAAGATAAAGCTGTACTAAGGTTTAATTATGCCTATAAAAATCTTTGGACAAAACTCTTGACCAAGTCTGGGACTGGGTGTGGATCCAGGCCACACCTGGTTTCCTCTCTGAGGAGATCATTAGAAAGCTAGAACCTTTTTGAACATCATGATGCAGCAGGAGGGTTTCCCTCATAAACCTTGTTGAAACTTTCCATTCTGCCCTCAGCAGCTCCTAATGTTAACTCCTACACATAATATCTTCATGCTAGACAAGAGGTGATCAGCATCAGTACTTAAAACCTGCTGGTTTGGACGATTGTGGCATTGAAGCATTATTTCAGACCTTACTGCAAAACTGCCTCCCAAAAAAACCTCAGCAGAACCTGGACACGTGCTGGGTTCCATGGTGCAATTCCTCAACAGCTACCAGGCAGATTACTTCATGGCCCAACCACCTAAAACGATTGCAGCTCTCTGGTTAAAAATACCTGAAGAAATGAGTTCACTATCCTGGGTCATTCTTTACCTCTCACATTACTCATTTTCTGTAAGCTCATGCTTCAGCTTCTTCTGGCTTTCCAACTGCTAGAGAATTGTCAGTCTGTCATAATCTATCCACACACCTTTGTGATCCTAGAAATACCAGAGTTTTGCTTCTTAAATAGTAAAACTCTTGTCCTATTCAGATAAGCTATAACTTTCAAGAATTCTCTCCCCTTTGTTCTTCTGTTTGCTGCAACTCCTCTGCTACACTGCAAGTCTGTAATTCAGTCAGCATATTTTCTTTTCTACCTTTTATCTAGTTTCTTTGTTTATGGCTCATTGCCTAAAATTCCTGGATGTGACATGCAAGTTATCAGTTGTTCTATACTGCTGATACTGATGTTGAAAAACCTCAAAGTTATTCTTAGGAGACATACTGTAGTGTTAAATTCCTTCAAGAATAATGACTGTAAGCTAAATTACATGCCTGGAAGGGAAATATAAATGTAGGAAGTAGAGAGATGGAAAGTTCCTCATTATCACTCCATCATAGTGCTGAAGTAAAATGGGAGTCATTGCAAAATTCAAGATTAAATAAAGTTCCTGGATATACTAAAGGATTCTATTATATACAAGTCAGCAATACTGAAAGATTAATATAGATATACACTCAGAAGTAAAGACTTTTAAGAGATTTCTGTGAAAGATAAAATAATAAATTTTCAAAGAAAACCCAACAAAAACATTAGCTCAGGCTTTTAACCTGCAGTATGTATCCTTGATCCCCAACAAAGGCGTATTAATTCCTTCCTGTTGAATTAGATTTGCTGCAGTAGCTTGATGAGTTAGGCATGAATTAATGTCTTTTTCTGAACTATTGAACATCTTTGAAAAAAATTGCATTTTACCATTTTACTCATTCTTTTCTTAATTTCTGTCACTATCATCGTAAGGAAATACCAAGAAACCTTTAAATAACTATACCAAATGTGTATTAAAGCACCGGAGCTTTTGTGTCAGAAGGAGAATAATGTTGCTACTGCTCTTACAAAAATTATTCTGGTTCTTCTATTGCATATCCAGATAATAACATCATAAAACTGAGGCATGTTAAAGCAATGAAGCAAAAAGCGTGTGAATACAGAGCTAAGCAAACAGCTGAACTCCCTTTTTACCTCTGCCATAGGTATTCTACTTATACAAAGCACTCCCTGCCTCAGTATTTCTATCTGTAAATGACAACATCAATGCTTTCCTTGCAGGATGGTAGAAGGTGTAGATTGTTAATATTTACAAAGCATCTTCAAATTTTTGTGTGGAAAAGGTGAAAAAATGCAAATAATAGTAAGCGAAGTAAGGATATTATAGTTATTCTATCATTGATTATAGAAGACTTATTTTCATATTCTTTTTAGAGATTTTCATTATTACTTGCTATTTTTCTCCTCTCTACCCTTCTTTTTCTCCCACCCCCATTTTGTACTTCATATTTTGAATTTCAATGTCTGTTGCTATGGCAACACCACGATCTGACTAGTGCTGCCTTCAGACCCTTTTCAAATCTATGCTGTGCTATTTAAAACTACACATTTTGTGTTTAAGGGGCCTGGAGGTTTCCTTAGAATAACCTGACAGGATTTTCCCAGCTCTAAGCTATAGTGCAGATACATATTGTAAATCCTAATACTTGCCAATGCTTGTCCATCCCAATTCACATTAATTTGACTATTTTCTTTTCTATGGTGGCTAAATAAATGATGGTGGAATTAACAGAAGTAAGCATACTTTTACTTTTATTTATTTCCATAAATATTTACATATGTGTACATATATGGGTATATACATAAACAAATAAGCAGGCTCAATGTGCACATACACAATTTGTTTTTCATGTCTGTAAACTGTAATCTGCCACAGAACTTCTCAGAGAAGTCAAAGGAACCACCAAATTCAGTTTAATTTTATAATGAATTAAAACTCAGAAGACAATAGGGAAGATTCGCAGTGGTGTGAGGGAATTTAATGGTTTTTTCCTTAAAAGCTGCTACTGATCCTTGCTAATGCCTGAGTACAAAGAACAAGTGTGCAGTAGTGGAGTTTCCACTCATAATCCAAAGCTAAAGACACACATTCAAATCTCTGATTTTGCATTCAAATTTCTGATTTTACATTCAAACACCTGACTTCCTAAAACCGGTTAAAGTCCTGATAAATTTACTGCTGTTACCATTAATTGGAGTCATAAGCTTCAGCCTAGATGGTCACAGATACACTGCTCAAATACTGGAACACACTCACTGAAATTAAACAGAGTTTAAAGAACATCCTGTATCAACTTGTGATGAGGGAGGAGACTTATAGGTAAGTTCCTGAGCATTTAAACAAATTAAAAAATAATTACAGAGTTTATGCAATGTCATTACAATGATCCCACGTTACTGATATGACAAGCCCAAGTTTTATCCTGGGATAAAATTTTATCCAAGTTTTATCCTGTGCATCAAGTGGCATTACAGACTGACACACTGATTTAATTTTTCTACCTCTAGCTCTGTGGAGCAGCATTGCTAATCTATGTTATTATGCTCCTGTCTAATTAAAAAAAAAAAAAAAAAAAAAAAAAAAAAAAAAAAAAACTAACACACCAACAAAACCAGAGCTCGTTATTACTCTTAAGCTAAAGGAATAATAATAATTCCTTGAATAAATGTCTCTCCTTGAAAATCACGGTAATCTTGCTACTTACTTATACAGACTGGAAAACAGGGTAAATATTTAACATTCTGTATCATAGATGATACAGAAACCACCTTAAAATATTTCAATGGTGTTAAAGCAAATTCATTTCCCAGCTGCAAGACAGCAGGCCAGCTGTGTGTGAATGTACCCAGGTAAAAGGCCACTGAGCCTTCTGTTGGTATTTTATTTCAGACTGCAGTTAATGATTTTAAATCTTTGGATACAATACCTGAAGTCAGCATCAATTCCTCTGACGCCCTCCACTTTAGAGGTATTTCCCTCCTCAGTCTTCAGCATTTTCCTCACTTCTGCTCCCAGAAGTGCACCAGAAGTTTATGCACATGTTCTGTAAAAGACATTAAGGAGATGACCGGGCTTAAAAAAAGTATTGTCACTTTAAAATGTACATGGTTTCATTATGTAAGTCCTGTTATGATTTTTCAAACAAAGCGTGTTCCCTATCTGCTGAACACCACAGCCAGGAAGGAGCTGGGCCGGCACAACTCAGCCACGCAGTGAGGAGTCGGCGAAGGAGGATGAGTGTGCCAGTTCCTCAGGCTACCATTGCCACTAAAGTGTGCCTTTCCTGAAGCAACAGGGTTGAATTACCTCTTTGGTGTCATCATTCCTATCCAAACCTGGGATAGGAAAAAAATTTTTCTACTCTGAGAAGACAAAATTGTAATGCACAGGCTAAGCTACTTTATATGATTAAATAAATCGTGGCCATCACTGTGAATCCGTTTGTATAAAACAATTTTCAGTGTATTAAGAAAACCCACCTTGAGGACAAATTCCACCTTAAAGTATTCCTGCATCTTACAAACAATGTACATTCCTCCTCCCATGCTGCAATATGCTACCACCCTAGGTTGTGCTGACGCAGCTTTTGGTAGGATTACATAGTGAAGAAAACTGATAGAACTAAATAAAATCCTGCAAGCAAACAACAAAAAACACTCTAAAACACAAGTTGTTAATCCATGGCCTAGAAGTTCAGTCTTTGCCTTGAGACAGCAGAACATATTGATGATTTAATCATTCTTGACAGATAATGTTTATATCTACGACAGTAAAGAAAAGGAGTCTTTCTAAAATATAAGCAGCAGCAGAAGATAAAAGTAAACTTTATTAAACTTAAAATCACCAAGAAGGCAGTCATGAAACAGAGTTTATAAGATTACATGTTTCTTAAATGTTGTTCCTTTAAGGCAAAGATTTTTTTTAGGGTGAAGAGTTTATATAAATTTGTTTCCACAGCACCATGGCTGATTAAGTGACTTGACATCTCTATAGGAAAGTGATGGAGGTGTTTCCCAGAGCCAGTGTACAAAGAGATGCAGCTCTTCCTCTAAACCTCTCCTTAGATGTGACAAAAAAGGTTGCACAGATTTGATTTGTGAAATTGGATTACTCTTCTGTTATTTTTACCTTTCTGGTGCCAAGGGTAATTTCAATATTAAAACCTGTTAAAATATTTTTCTCACTTCCTCATTTTCATACTTGGGAGTATTTTCCTCAGTGGGGTATAAGTTGCCCCATATTTTATAATTTTGGCTATGCTACGTAGATAAACCTCAAGGGAAAAGCCAAAGTATTATTGTTGTCCTGATGTCAGAAACATGTTCTTAAAATCCTATGTCTTTTTGTAATAGAACTGTCCTGTCCAGTAATATTTTTTCAGTACCTATTAGAAAGAGAATACCTGGAGGGACACCATGTCATTGCAAAGTATGGAGCTGAAAAATTTAGAAAGAAACAGCAGTAGAGCTCCCAAGGCAAAAAAATGTCAATTTTGCCATTATTTACTTTATTTACTTTGGAGCTTTTATGGAGAGACACAGGGATTTCTTTAGAAGTTCTCTAAAGCCGAATTTCTGCTTATCAGAAACTGGTTTAGGTTCGTGGAGCTCAGTTGCCTGGGATACTTTACACAGCATTGCTCTTTTAAAAGCACAGTGTATTTCACAACTAAAATTGTCTTTCAAGTATTACTCAGCACAGCAATAATAACTGGGTACAAAGAGCTATCTGCCATACAGTTTTTGACTCTCAGAGTCCATTCCAAACAGTTTCTAACTATGTAAGAGCTCACACATCTTGCCTGGAAAGACCAGCTAGTCAGGTCTGTGAATAAGCATACATACATTAACAAATAGATTCTCTCAGAAAGTGGGTTGGGAAGGAAAATAAATTTAGAAAAATATTTTAAAATAAGAGAAAGAGAGAGAGAGAAAGAGTGCAGATCAACAGTTTTCTCAGATTTTAATACAAGCTCGACTGCTATCTGGTACTGGTAAAATTATGGCCAGCTGACTAGATCCTAGCCCTGGAAATTAAGCTGGTGCTTGCTAGTGTATCCAATATGTTATGCCACTAGACGTGTACTGAGTATTTAGTAGATTATATCACATTTATACAGTTTAGGCCTGTCGGGCCTACACCATGTCTTAAGGATGGATGAATACACACACAGAGTTCCGTGGACCTCTGGCAAGTGAATCACCCTGAAACCGGCAGTAGGATTTGCAAACAAGAGTTTTATGCAACAGCAAGCATTATTCCACACAGCAGGAAGCCTTTCCTGGGAGGTGCTGGTACCCTGCCCATTGAAGCCAGCGTGTATCAGCGCTGACAGAGTGGGAGCGCTCCCAAAGGCCAGCACTACGGATTCTGCAGCTTGCAGCAGTATGAAACAAATGACAAATAGGCAGATATCCATCTTCCAGCTCTGAATACCTGTAGGTGAAGCTGTAAGAAATGTATTACTAGGTTTTTACTTTTTTTTGCCCTTGTCTAATCACCAGCAGTTAATCAATTGTGCCCTCTGGAATCCATAGCAGGATAAAACAAGTTCTGACTTGATTCTGTTTCATTATTTAAATAAAAAATTCAACAAAATATATTTTAAATTAAGCATTTATCAAAATAGTTTGCTTTGTTTCATAGATGATGACATAATCCCTTCTTTTTTAATATTGCATGTAATTATGAAGCGTGTTTCTTGTAAAACATGGGATTTTCCCTGCTCAGAGATATTCTAGGATTATGTTTATACCATTTTAGTTGAAATTGCTCTTAAATTGTTGATGGAAGTGCACAGAATATAATATCTGTAGCTTATCAGCATTCCTCACTTTCAATATCAAATTACAGAAATTTCTTGGCTAGTTTATATTAGATATCTGCTTTGTGCTTAATTAAAAAAATAATCTTTTTCAACTGCAGGAAATTCTGTTTTGATCTGATTTTTATACTTCCAGATGATGAGAGAAGCACATTTAAAGACACATCCCCTGTGTTTCATCTGAGTGTCTTCTTGTATAATTTATAAATGCAACAACATGTCTAACCTTGAAAGAAGTGTATGTAGCAAGACTGGTTTTGCTGCATTAGTCCAAGATTTCCATTGGCACCTTTTCTATGGATTATTCCAATAAATATCTTTAACTATCCAAGTTTCACATATTTTTTCTCTATTCAAGCAAGGCATGTCAGAGTTGTTACCTTGAACTTTCTATGTAGTGACAAGGATAGCTGTGAACTCCACACATGTTTGTCACCATGTGACAATGCCTTGTTTCTAGTCACCTATGTCTAAACATTTGAGTTGTGATTGCAGAGAACCAGCCAACTGAAAATGTTATCACAACTAGGTGCCAGAGCACAGGAGAGAACCAGGGTGTCCCCAGGCCCAGGGAGACAAGGGCATCCCATCTCTGTCAGGACAGGAATCTCACTGCAATCAATCTCAGCACTCCAGGAAGGGAGCAGGGCGGTGCTCAGTGCAGATGGGCTAAAAGTAAGAGCAATCCCAAGTCCAGGGCATCTCACATATCTATGAGGATAGGGCAGGTCCAAGATCAATCTATGACTCTACAGACCCTACTTATGGGCAGGTGAGGCTGAAGAGCAGCACTCCTTGAATGTCACTCTGTGCCTGTGGGAGAAGGTGGCAGTCTGTCACATGGGTTAGGGTCCCACATGAGGCTGAGCAGAGCTGCAGAGGTCAACTAGTGCCCCAGAGGTCAACTAGTAGTGCACCAGAAGATGGCCAAGAGGGATTTTTGGTTGACATGGCTAGCTACCTTCTTGGTGGCCTTCTGCTTCACTTACTCCAGTTTGTCAATGTTTGTTTCACTGTATGTCCAAAACTGGAGGCAAGAGTCCTCTGAATGTGGTCTAACAAGAGCTGCATGAGGCAGGATAATCACTTCCCTTAACCTGTGCTCATGTTATTATGTTATCCCACTCAGGCTGGGATGGTGTTGGCCTTCGCTACAGGGCACAGAGCTGAATCACTCAAATTGCTGTACACCAGGACCTTCGTCTCCCTCCCAGCAAAGCTGCTCTCCAGTTTGTTTGTTTTTCATTGCATCCATACATCCTACTCTAGGTATAAAAGTATTGTAGAGGAGAATGTTCAAATCTTACAAGTCAGTGAATAAATGGGCAACTGCAAAGGTAAAAAGTATTTTAAAAATATAAAGGTTAAGGCAAATCAGAGTTAGTCACTTTGTTATGCAGCCTTTATGTTGTGTTTCCCTACTTGTAGATGTTCTGAGAACCACAAATTTAATTCTTCATAGAATCAAAGAATCATAGAATGGTTTGCATTGGAAGAGACCTTTAAAGGTCACATAGTGCAATGACCTGAAATAGGCAGCAACATCAAAAAAATCAGGCTGCTCAGAGCAACATCCTGACTGATCTTCAATAATTCTAGGAATGGGTCATCTATAGCTTCTCTAAGGAACGGGTTCCAGTGTTTCACCATCATTACAAAAAAAAAAATTTCTTCCTTATCTAGGCTGAATCTGTCGTCTTATAGTTTAAATCATCACTGTGCTATTACTAAAGGCCCTGTTAAAGACTACCTCCCCTTATGCAGCCCATTTAAGTATTTAAATGCCACATAAAAGTCCCCCCCAGAGTCTTCTCCTCTCATAGCTAAACAGTTCTGACTGATAATTTTTGTGGCTTCCTCTAGCCTCTCTGCAGCAGCTCCATGTCCTTCCTGTGCCGGGACCCCGGGGCTGGAGGCAGCTCTGCAGGTGGGGTCTCAGCAGAGCGGGGCAGAGGGGCAGAATCCCCTCCCTGCCCTGCTGCCCAGGGGCTCTGGGTGCAGCCCAGGACACCCTTGGCTCTCTGCGCTGGCACTGCCCATGGCTGGCTCATGTCCAGCTCTCACCCACAGCACCCCCAGGCCCTTCTGGGCAGGGCTGCTCTCGATCTGTTCATGCCCAGCCTGGGCTGGCACCAGGGATTGCCCTGATCCAGGGGCAGCACCTGAGCTTGGCCTTGTTGAACCTCATGGGATTCCCATGGGCCACTGCTCGAGCTTGTCCAGGTCCCTCTGGATGGCATCTGTCCCTCAGGCGTGTCAGCTGCACCACTCAGGTTGGTGTCATCTGCAAATCTGTTTAGTGTGCACTCAATACCATTGGTTATGCCATTGATGAAGGTATTAGAAAGTATTGGCCCCATCACTGGCTCCTTGTCTTGGGGTATATTTGATGTGTACTTGATGAGTACCTGATATGTCAACTGTAATGAGCTTATTTAGACACAGGTCCTCATATGCAATTAAATAAAATTCATCTGAGTTCTTAAAGTCCTCCTCTTCCCTGCAATTCTGGTCTTATGAAGCACAGAAGTAATTTTCTGACTTTGACTTTAGCAGTAAATGCTGTATGTATTTTTTCTGCTGTTTAAAGACAATAGCAGCATTTAAAAATGCTCCTCACATTCATCTTCAAGTGCCATATGAATAGCCCAGTTTCAAACCTGCATATGGCCAGCTGTCACAGTTTAGCACGACGAGAATCTGGTATAACTTTGAAGTAAGCTATGGAATCATATCCATCCTTAAATCTAAATTCTCTTGATGGCTTTGAGATGTAACTATAGTCAAATTCAGAAACAAATTGTTTCTCATTGCTTGGCACAAATAGGCTTCTGAAGATAATGAATGTCGAGTCTCACCAGTGGGCAAGCTGAAAAGTTCATTCAGTATTGTGAAAGCCTGTAGCATTTCTTCAGAAGACCTGCAAGGTGTGTGGTATATTCATTTGGGGTTTATGTTAACTTTGTTATACTATTTCTGGAAGGAACTTGTAGACAGCCGAAAATTATTGAAAAATATTGTCTGATGAACTGATCATTAATAAAAGAATCTGTTTATTATCAGTTAATTATTAACTTATTAATTATCAGTTCATAATCTAAAATGAACTGATGATTAATAAAAAAAACAGGCCCATAAGTGTTTGTCCTAAAAATTGTAACTTGACAAATTGAGAGGGAGTATAGATTTCATGGGCAACAAGATTGTCTAATTGTGAAATGGTCACCAACTTAGGCAACTATCAAATTCCGATTGTTCAACTCCAAAATTACTTATCTTTATTTAATTGGTAGTCATTCTTCTAATTTTCTTATCAAATAACCTGCACTTTAAATGAGAAAAAGAAATGTGAAATTTATCTTAGAATCTACCTCTTACTTCAGAAGGATAAATGTCCCACATTCCACCTGTGTATTAAATTTTTAAACTTTCTTCTCAGGCTCCTGGGTGATAGCCTTGAATTCTGACATAAATCTCTTACTAAGACTGCATAAATCATGCAATGCTTTTAAAAATACTTTTAAGATAGAAATGCCAACTAATAAAATCTCCAAAATTTATAGGGCACTGAAAGGAGCAATGCTATAAAAATGAGCAGTCTTCTGTTCCTGGCTTGCAGTAACAGCAAAGCAGTCTAGCTCTGTGTGTGCAGTCATTTCTAATAAGCCACAAAAGTTCCTTTCAAAGCTATTAGATCCAAAGCCTGCTAAACTCTTTGGATTTGCCTACCCTCATATATTTCCTGGCATATTTTTTCTATTGCTTAACATTGCCTAGAATAATCCTTGGGTATGATTTGGGAGTCAGAATTCATCAGGCCCCTCCACTTCTGACAGGTAGCTTACTTGCAGCTCCTCTCTTGGAAACCTGTCTAGAGACTTGACTGGAAGAGCTGCAGTCTTCTTGTGCCAGTTGGCCTTCATTATCACAAATATTTTCCTGGTACCTTTATTTACTGGTGCTTCTGAGCAGGTTGATGGGACCTGCAGTTTTCCTCAGTGCTGTTTCAAGGTGCTCTCATATCTACTGGACAAGAGAGAGTTTTTCTAAAATGGACACTTCTTTGTGCATGCTTAAGTGACCTAAAAATTGCCCATTGTCAGAACGATGTCTTCAAAGTAGCATAAAATTATTTCCCAGCTACTGATTCTTTAAATCCCAGTCTGCAAGTCCCATAAGTTTTGCCTACATTGCCCTCTGTCATTATTTCCTGACACTGCAGCAAGGGAAAAGTATGAGAGTATGTCGGCATCCCTCAGATAGCAGAAATACTCCTGACTAGTGCTGACTTCATACTCATACATTAAATATTATAGAAAATATTAGTCATGCACCAACTGTGTGATGCTCAGGGTCTCTGATGTTTCTCTCTACTGACGGCAGGCAATACTGATTGTGATCACAGAGTTGATTATAAGCTGTTTTGCTTGGACAAAAATGTTTACCCTCTATCCCTCTTTTATTAATGAGGCCTCAGGGCCACAGTCCCAATGGACAGCTCCAACAGCAGGACACAAAAACCCTTTTTTCATGGCCACATACTGGGATTGTTGAAAGGTGTTATAGCACTGACAGTATCTGCTAAGGGCAGATTTAAACTTTCTTTGTACAACCAGATTAATCAGGATCATCTTAACAGATACAACTCAAGAAGTTTTGGTGTGTTACACCTGGAGAATGAAGTCTGTAGTTATGAATTATTTAGTCCTTCATTGTATATGTCTCATTTTAAACAAAAACTGTTTACCTACATTTGACAGTAATGAGGAGAGGAGAGGAGAGGAGAGGAGAGGAGAGGAGAGGAGAGGAGAGGAGAGGAGAGGAGAGGAGAGGAGAGGAGAGGAGAGGAGAGGAGAGGAGAGGAGAGGAGAGGAGAGGAGAGGAGAGGAGAGGAGAGGAGAGGAGAGGAGAGGAGAGGAGAGGAGAGGAGAGGAGAGGAGAGGAGAGGAGAGGAGAGGAGAGGAGAGGAGAGGAGAGGAGAGGAGAGGAGAGGAGAGGAGAGGAGAGGAGAATTTGCATCAATTTATTCAAAATTCTAAACACTATCTGCTTTAAACAAGCACTCCAAGTTGGAATCTGGCTAATATGAGTTTTAATAATGGATCACTTGAAAGTGTCACAAATTCTTTAGCAACAGTAAGACAAAATTATTGTGCCATATTGTAAAAATTTTACCCTTGAACTGTATCTTACTTTAAATCTTACACTATAGCATATGGCCATAAGTATATTAGAGATGAAATGTCCATTTTAGAAGCTCTGATACCTTTCTATTTCATGCTCATTTTATCCCTTTTATTTCTGTAGATAGGAAGAACCTGTCTTGTTTCTCACATAGGTAAGTCTAGTAAAGAATATTACATTCTGATTAAATTCTGCTACAGTGAAATTGGAAAGGTAAGGAACAGAAAATAATTACTAAATGTCAATTATGCAAGAGTAATTTTCTGCTGTAATTTATTTTCTGTTTGGCTGTGCATATTGATGGCATAATATACCAAGAGCTGTGCTGTTGTTTTTTGCTGATGTAACCTTTCTGTGCACTGGCATATCAACAGACTATTGTTCTATGAAACCATTTTTCTTCTTAATTTTCAACTGTATTGAAGTAATTTTTTTCCTTTTATTTTGCTTTTTTCAATCTTGCTATTTCTACTAAATGCCTACTGAGTTTTTTTGCTTGCCTTGTAATTCTGATGTTGTTGGTTCACCACATTACCGTAACTAAAAGTATTTTATGATAGCTAGAGAATTTTCAGATTTCATGTCACTTATGGACTTCTTGGACTCTTTTTTTTTTTTTTAAGAAAAGTACTTTTTAACCATAGTTAACAGAAAGTATCCTGGTTTTGTGTGTTTTCAAATTTTGGATTTCTCTGATTGATACAGTCAAGAAGCATACCTCATGTTACCCTTCAGAAATCAAGTTATATGTTTTTCCTTGGCTACCACCCATGATCTGCCAAATTTAGAGAGCTGCTGTTGTTGATCTCCATGGAGGGATGCATGCTAATTCCACTGGAATAAAAATATAATCTGTGTGCTGTTTCCCAGAACCATCACATGAATGTGACATGTATCTTATTACAGCTTTGTAAGCATTAGAAATATCTGGAAGAAAATTTTCTGAGAAACTTGTTATGCAAGACCTGCTTCACCAGTGTACAGAGCCTAATCTTGTAACCTGCTGTACAAGAACCTCCCATACAGGAATTCTGGCCCTGTCTGTTTGTTTTGACCCGCCTCTCAGATTTTCTGGAGTGACAGTGAATGCTGGCTGTTGTGCCTGTTTGGTGCTTGTTTCCTCTCTTCAGGACAGCCAGACTGCTTTGCCAGTTTGGCTGAGTAATGCAGACTCTACAGGCATTACAGACTCAACAACTTAGACTCCTTCTTTTTGTCGTAGTTCTTCACTGGTTGCTAAACAGGGCTGGATACCCTCTCATCAAGGCTTATAAATTTGGGGTGCATTTCAATATTCCTAGTTTAGGTGAGCTTGGCAAGAGTTACTTTTGATTAAAAATGTAACAAAGCAGGAGTGAAAAACTGGATCAGTACTTAGTAAATTGCCTGCTCCTGAAACATGTGAATTCTCAGGTTTCGAGGGAACAGATTGTTTCAGCAAAACAAGGACCTCTTATTATTTAGAAAAGCATTAAGATCAATGTGAAAGAAAGTTGGGAATTCTTCATCTTTGGGATTTAGGTAAGCAATTTAATATCTAATACTCCAGTCTTTTGTCTTGAAGCCTGTCCTGCATCTCATCATAACAGCATTTTTGTTTGTCAAATGGGCTTACCAACAGTAATGTGAGATGTAGGTATAAGAGACATATTTACAGAATATCTTTTTAAAACCCAGAGTGACCTGACCTTCTGCAGGAATATGGAGAGAAGAGTCAAAAGGGATTCCTGGAATGTTGCAATAAGCAGATAGTGGCATTAAATATATATAGATAAAAAGGCATAAAAGCTCATAAAAGCATACGGAACAGATGTAAACCTAATAAAAAGAATCATTTCATTGTAATAAAGAGTGAGGGTTGCAGAGCACAGTGTGAGAAATAGCCACTCACTTTTCATATTTAGGAAGGTTTATTAAACCTTATCAAAAATACAACAGAAGACTGAATAAAGAAAAAAGGTTACAGCACTGGCAGCAAAAGACTTTCCTTGCCATGTGCTCAGCCCCCTCACACTGGAGACTTTTCCCTTTTTAACCCTTTAACCCCTCCCAAAGTTCTGTCCATCAACCCCTTCTTCACTGCCCAGTGGTGGAGATCTCTTCCTCAAATCCTGACTGGGGGTCAGGTGTCGCCATAGCGACAAGCCAGCCCTCCCAGATGTCCCAACCCCAGCTGTCCTTTCATAACCACACGAGGGGTACAGCGTAACTATAAATGTGTAAACTTTTCTTAACTTATATACATGACATTTGTCTATTAATTGTGAGAGTCAATCATCACATCACTCATCTATCACAACAGGAAAAGAAGTTTCTGGTGGGAGGGACACTGGTTTTAAAGGTAGGACCAGCTCTTGAGGTTTGATTTGTTCCCTCTTTCAGAGTACAGGGAAGTCAGGTGTTCCAGAGTAGAAGCTGGTGCCAAAAGTTTGAGAACAGGGCGTGATAAGATTACCAGAGTATTTTATCTGTATCTAGGAAGAAGCCCTGCAGAGCTTCTCTTTGGCTTTGACTGAAAGTAGAAGTCCTGTTTTTACCAAGAATTTTCATCTCTTGGTGTTTGGAGGAAGAAAAAGAAAACAGAAAACCACCTGAAGTCTACATTGAGGTGAGGTGTATCACAGAGGGCTGAGGGCTCACCAAGGCAAGAGACCCTCCTGTAATTTAAACTGTTCTTTCAATAATAACAATAATTTCTCAGTACATGTTGATCTCAGCAGGCACCAGATTCTCTTTTCTTGTTCTGGCCTTTCACATATGACTAAGGAAAGGTGAGGCAGTGTCATTCCCATTTGGATTTTTAATTCTTCAGAAGTCAAAACTGAATTCAAGTCAGGTTCATTAACACTGCAATTTACATACATCTAAAATCTTGTAGCCTTTTATATTTGCCTGGAGATTTGAGCTCATTCCTTGACAAGAAGACTACATATGGTACTAATCTTTTTTGATATGAAACAGTTTTCAACAGAAAACGGGGAAAAATGGCTTTGAACACATCTTTACTTGGAAGAAAGGCGGCTGCTGCAGCAAATACTTACCAGGACAAAAAGGCATGAGCTGTCATTCTTTATGTTGGTATGCATGAAATTCTGTTACTAAGCCTCTGTTTTCAAGACTATAAAACCGACATGCAATGAGAATCTCTATTTAATCTCCTCACTAGTACAACTTATGCTGGCTTCTGAGAACCCTGTTTAATTATTTTAATGCTTCAATCATTCCTGTAAATGTTCAAAAGCCATTAACCACAGCACTCAGTCTCTGGCAGATATTTGGTCTTAAAGGAAAACTTTTTACTAAATTTTTTCCTCTCTCTTTTAAAACTCACTGCGTTCAGTTAATATCAAGTGCTAGCAATCCAAAGCATATGGGAAAGCACTATTTATTGTAGCAAACATCTATGTTGTCAGAAAATGTCCTTTAGATAAAATCAGAATTTCCAAGGACTCTATCCTCTCCCTCTCCCTTTCTCTTTCCTTTTCCTCTTTTTTTTTACCTTTTCCCTTCCCCTTTCCCATTCCCTCCTCACTCCTATTGTCTCTTATTTTCACAGAGAGAGGTTTTTATAACCCGACCCCTTCAAAGGGATTTACCAGCCCTTCATTAACTCTGCCAGCTGCTGTTTGAAGGTGTTCTCTCCGTTCTCTGAGAGGCATCTCTGCACCATCCTGCCCCTGCAGACGCTCTTGCTCTCACAGCAGAGGCTGCCTCAGCACTGCCAAGAGCAACTGTGCAGCCAGAGCTGCAGAATTTGTCACTGCTGGCCTGAAAGTGCCAGCCCTGAATGGAAGTATCAGTAGGAGCTGACGCTCCCTGTGCTGACAAATGCCTGGAATCCCTCCTGCTGGGCTCTGTGGCAGCACTGCCAGGGTGTCGACGGAAGGAGACCCAGACATCCGTTGATCATCATAGGCCCAATTTTATTGATCAGTACGGCGGGTTAAATACAGTTAATAATGAGCTTCATACATATTGCAAAAGTTGAGCTCAGGATTGGTCAGCTTACATATCAGCATCTACGCCTACTTCTACATTCCTATGGTTCTACTTTTGATACTTTCTACATATTCTCAGGATATATTCAGGAATATCTCTACTCCCTTTCCTCATGTTGCAGCAAGGTCACTGCTGACCTTTCCTTTTAGCTTGCTGACTGCTGGCTTTTCTCTTTCAGCTTAACCAGCAGCATTATTTCAGCGTGGCCTTTCTCAGCTAACCAATTATTAATAATACTCTCCACATTTCCCCCGTTTTCTTCTTGTGCAAGGAGATTAGTTTGCCATGTTTTTGCTATCGTACGGCTGACCATGTTTTGAATACAGTTAAAGATACAAGGCAAAATAAGCAAAAACAGTAAGATTACACCCAGCAGGCCTATAGCATAGATCACAAGGTTCCTCAGCCACGGTCCAAGTCCTAGGCCTTTAAGCCATTCGTCAATTCCTAAACCGTCTTCTTCCTTAAGTTTGTGAAGTCCCTGTTGCAATTCTTTTATCTTAGTGTGAATGGACACCGAATGATCAGACAGATTCATGCAACACATTCCCTCAAACTCTTCACATCCATGCCCTTGTGCTAAGAGCAAAAAATCTACAGCAGCTCTATTCTGCAAAACAGCATGGTTAACACTTTGCACATCTGCAGTTAACATGTCTAGAATTTGTGATGTCTTGTTCAACTCATCCCTTGCCCAGCATCCTAATTGTTTTGCTAAATTCATAGCTTTATTGGCAGATCCTCCTGGCAAGATAGTTGAAACCACCACCTGTTTGAATGTGCCCCAAAACCGTGGATCTCCTATCTTGCTGCAGTCTAAGTCATGTATGCTACGTTTTTTCCTGTTTGAATTTTGACTCAGCTGCATTAGCAAGGACACATTAGGGTGAAACAGTGACAATTTTCCCAAATAACAGGGTCCACCCTGTGGTTTAGCTGGTATGCCATTCCACGCCCTGTCTCCACAAATCAAAAATATTCCTGTGGGTAATTTCATTGGTGCTGTGATATTTGTGCCATTACATTGATTGTAATGCTGTGGAGAGAATTCACTCACATTCAGGGATGAATCTAGGGTGGCCCATGTTTCTTTAGGTTGGTTTAAATTCTGAGCACCCAAAAGTCTGAAGCTAAACCATCCACCAGCTGTAGTGTTAGATACGCTGGCATTTGTACTTCCAAAAAGATCCAATTCCTCAGGAGGAGAATGCAAAGAGGTGTTAAGTGATTGGATTAGTAAGCATTGACGATAGCCATCACTCTGACCTGCAGTATACCCTTGTTGTACTGGCAATGTGATGTTTGACATGTTAGACATACATAAGGTTTGGTTGTTTATCAAACTGCAAAATTCTCCAGGAGACCACACCGGAAGTCCCACCAGGCATGTTCGAAATGGGTTAGTGACTCCTCCAAGACTAAGACAAAGTGATGATTGGTTAGTTTGATTAGCAAGTGTCACCCATAAATTTTCCCTTGGTTGACTAAAGTGTGTTATTCCTACTGCTTCACTTGCTACAGCATTGAGCAGTATAACAAGAACAAACCTCATTTTTCTTTCTGCTTGCTTTGCTTCTCCCTTTCTTCCCTCTGCTTGCGTTGTTTTTCCTTTCTTCGCTGTCTTTTCCCTGGTTTGTTAGATTGTCTATTGTAGGGCTGAGTTAATTTTTGAATGTACTGATCTAATTCTAAATCAGCATCCTTGCTTACAAGTATAGCATGAGATAAGTTTAAAGGCAAATCAGCTTTACAGCGAGCTGCTATGATGCGTGAAGCCTTAGTAATTTCAAATACTCTAAGGTTTTCCTGCAACTTCCACCTAAGATATGCTATAATCACTTGTTCTGCACTCTCAAAAAGCTGTAATCCTGTCCGTCCTGGCAGGCCAGTACTTTGTTCAAGAGCTCTAACCCAGAAATAATTTCGAATCCACTTTCCAGAACAAGGTTTACACCATAAATAATCTACTGACCTCTGTGAATACCAATAAACCTGATTACAATCTACACAATGCAAAGCTACCCATGCATAGCATTTATCATTATCCCTTTTGCAAACGTAACAAGGAAGTGAATATAAGTAAGGACCAGTATGAAATTGTGGTTCTTCAATCCAAAGCAACCAATTCAATGGTGGTGATCGCAAAGCCTCTTCTGCCTTTTTACTATATGAGGCTAACAGCTCAAGGTCTCTCTTTAACACAAGACGTATCTTATTTCGTAATCGTAGTTCTTGTTCGTTATCCTCCTCAACAACTATATCTTCCCGAGGGTCCCACAACTGTAAAAGTGTTCTAATCATAGAAAATTAATTAGCAATCACTGATACCCTTATTCAAAAGAGACCCTTCCCCTTTTGCCTTCTTTTTCTTATCTGTCTTTAATCTTGCTGCTCCTGATTTCACTGGTCCTGCCACTTGCAAACTCAATTTTTGCAACTTGTCAATGCAGCAATCTAATGCTCTATCAGGATCCCCTTTGAAGGGTCCTACAATTGAATGCTGTGCTAAAGGCACTAATTTCCTACACCTTATAGAAACTATACGTGATTTACTTTGAACCTTAATTCTATTTACAATACATTGTAGTTCCCATCGATAATAAGCAAGAATTTTCTGTTCAGGAGACTCATAAAGATTTAAAGCTATATATGCATTTTGCCCTGTTTGTCTCCTTAATTCATCTTGCCAACTTTTACCCCACGTGTGCTCTTGTTCACAAGTATGACACCACAAATCCCACAATAGTGATTGTTCTATCCAAAAAGTTCTTTCACAACCCCCACAACATAGAGCTATCCAGGCAGCACAATGTGGATTGTAACAGTCAAGACAATGTAGTTTCGCTGGATTCGTTAAATGAAAAGTTGATAATGAGTCAATAAAACCAATCAGATCCTGGGCTGTCCGATAGTGACGTGTCAGTGCTCTGTCCAACGCTTCCGAGTACCCCTTCAATTGTAACAGTAGTGGCTGTAGGACTAGAAGCAGTTTCTTCCCCAGTCGCTCCCTGTCCTCCTCCGTAAGGCGATCCACCAGAGGCTGCATCAAAGACAGGTTTAGTCCACCTAGCAGGCACCCACAAAGGCCCTGTAGGTGAGGAAACACAAAGATACCCCCGACCCCAATATAATACTTTTGCAGGTTTTTCCCATAGTCCTGTACTCGGGTTCTTATACTTAACCCAGACCTCTGTTTCCTTAGTATTTTCCTGACCTGACCTCGGATGATGTTTCATTGCAGGGGGGGTATCATCTTCCCCAAAAATGCATAAATGGTTAATCACATACAAAACCTTAGCCAAACATGCTTGTGGATCTGCCAAATCTTGATGTTTTTCAATATACTGCTTAAGGGTACCGTTTGCTCTTTCTACTATTGCCTGTCCAGTAGGAGAGTGTGGAATACCTGTCACGTGCTTAACAGACCACTGATTCAAAAATTTCCGAACCCTAGCACTTACATAAGCTGGACCATTATCAGTTTTGATACTCTTTGGAACTCCCATAACAGCGAAACAACTTAACAGGTGTCTGATAACATGTATAGCTTTCTCTCCTGCCTGAGCCGTAGCCCATATGTAATGACTATATGTATCTATGGTGACGTGCACATGCTTGACTTTACCAAATCTGGCTATGTGTGTAACATCCATTTGCCATTTCTCATTTATTTCTAAACCTCAAGGATTTACCCCGATGCCTAGACCTATCTCACCATTATGATAACTACATGTTGGACATGCTCTGACAATGGCCTTGGCTTCTGACAAACTCAGCTCGAAGTGTTTTGCTAAACCTCTTGCATTTTGATGATATCTACTATGTGCTTCTCTGGCCAATGTGCGCTTGTCAATAGGACAAGAATTATCAATGGGTAGGGTAACCAATTTATCTGCACGTTCATTCCCTTCTCCTAAACCTTCAGACCATTTATGACTCCTAATATGAATCACAGAATATGCTGCATTTCTTTCTCGTAAAGCCTTCCTTAACTGTATCAGTAACTCATACAATCGTTTATTATTCACTTCCTTAATTGCTGCTTCCTCTATTCGTTTGGCTACTCCTGCAACATACATAGAGTCTGTGACCACATTTAAAGGCTCCTGTAAGTTGGATACCGCCCATACTACTGCTAACAATTCCAAAGTTTGTAAGCTATCTGCAGGGTCTGCTGTGAGGAGTTGATGCTTCCATTGTCCCTTTTCTTGCCAGGTAACAGCAGCACGCCTTGATTTCCTTCCTGCATCTGTAAAAGCTGTAATAGCTCCTTCTATGGGGTGTTCTTCTCTCAAAGGTCGAGTAATCCAGTTCCATTCTGTCATCCATTGCAAAACTCTAGGCACTAATTTACTAGTCTCTACTTTAGCAGGTGACATCAATAATGCTTCTTGTAAATTCTTTGAATTAATCAAGTACCAGTCCAAGGTTTCTTTTTCCATAGGCAATCTAATAGTAGCAGGTTCTCTACCATCCACTTCAAGAATTCTGAGACGCCCCTTTTTGATTAATGCAGCCAATTGTTCAATTTTTGAAGATATTGTTTTCTTATGCTGTAGTGGTGGTGATAACCATTCCAACACCCGTATCTCCCCCGTTTTCTTCTGCAACTGAGAGAGGGCACCAAGCAAGTGGCAAGGGCTATTCCAGATAGTAAGGTCGATGGGGTGGTCGAGTTGTCGACGAGACACATACCCTTGCTGTACACAGTTACTAATTTGCTGCAAGGCAAGATGATGCTCCTTTGTCAGGTGTACAGGAGTAGTAGGGTCCACGCCTCTCAACAAAGGCCGTAGGGCTTCTAGTAAATGATTTGGTATTCCCACAATAGGCTTCAGCCACTGTAAGTCTCCCAGCAACTTCTGTGCATCATGTAAAGTTTTAATGTCCAATTGTAATTCCAATTTTTGTGGTATTACTATTTGATCCATCAGAGTCCATCCCAAATATTTCCAGGGCTTTGTAGCCTGAATTTTCTCTGCAGCAATAACAAGTGAATATGCAGCAAGAGTATTTTTAATGGTTTCAATCTGTAAAGAGGAGAATGGCTGTTGCTGTGCAAACAAAATATCGTCCATGTAATGATATATTATAGTTGCTGGCCATTTGCGACGTAGTGGCTGTAATGCAGCATCAACATAAAGCTGACATAAAGTGGGAGAGTTGCGCATGCCCTGCGGAAGAGATGTCCATTCAAATCTTTTATCCGGTTCTCCACGATTTATTGCTGGTAAAGTGAAAGCAAATCTCTTCATGTCATCAGGATGTAGGCCAATAGTGAAAAAACAATCCTTTAGGTCAATAATTAAAAGTGGCCAGTGTTCTGGAATCATAGCTGGATTTGGAAGACCAGGCTGTAAAGCTCCCATCGGTTCCATTTGGTCATTCACAGCCCTCAAATCATGTATCAAACGATATTTCCCTGATTTCTTTTTGATTATAAAAATAGGTGTATTCCAAGGGCTTGTAGATAGTCGTAGGTGCCCTTTTGTATATTGTTCCTGTACCAATTCATGGGCATGCATAAGACTCTCCCCTTTTAATGGCCATTGCTTAACCACCACCGGTGTATCTGTTTTCCAGGTGAGTGGAATGGGGAAAGTCCAAGCAATGGCAATTACCCCAAAGGGTGCTGATTAGTTAACACCACTCCCAATTGTGTTAAAATGTCCCTTCCAATTAAACAAGAAACTGTAGGAGGCAGTTGAACAATTGAAAACACAGCAGATATTTGTTGATTCTCAATACACACAGACAAAGACGGCGATCTGCTTGCCATTGTAAATCCTCCCACTCCTGTGAGCATGTTTGATGAAGGAAATAGAGGCCAGTGTTGTGGCCATGCTTCTGGAGAAATGATGCTAGTATCTGCTCCTGTATCCAATAATCCATAAAGGGTTATGCTTTGATGCCCATAAGTAATTTCAACCTTTTGCTTTGGTCTATTTTGTAAATCCACAGTTAAAAGTGTAACACCAGTAGAGCCAAAACCTTTTTCATCCCGTGTTTGTCCAGTAAATGATTGTATTCCCGATATCATTTGTGACAGTGGTACCAATTGTGCAATGCGTTGTCCTTTTGTAATTTTAATCAGAGGATAAAGGGTGTAAACCATGATTTGTATTTCCCCTGTAAAGTCTGCATCGATAACACCAGGCAAAACAAATAATCCCAACATGGTTGTAGAGGAACGTCCCAGCAATAATGCTCCACATGTTTGTCCATTTAATATAAGAGGACCCTTTACTCCAGTGGGTATCCTCTCAGGCCGGTTCGTCATTAGTGTGACGTCTACTGCTGCTGATAAATCCAAGCCGAGGCTCCCTGTTGTTGCGGGTTGCAGACAGGAGGTAGCAGCGATGTCACGGCAGCAGCTGGTGTCTCCGATGACACGGCGGCAACTTGTGTCTGTCCCTCATTGCCGCATCGGTAACACTTGATGAATGGTCTCGAGCCTCCTTACGTGACCACCAGTGAGCCGCTTCGGAGAGGAGCAAGAGCAGCTAACACCTGATTTTGAGTAGACTATGCTTTTGCAACCCTAATCCTAATTCCTTTTTAAGGCTTCTACTATAAATGCCTGTGAAGCTGTTGGCATTAATGCCATTCACTCTAATGCTTCCTCAATAGCCCAATTTGCCCCTAAAGCAGCTAACACTCTTTGGGTTGCTGGATTGCTATTTTGCAAGGCACACTACTTCAATAGGGCCCTGCAACACCAGCCCTATCTATAGCAGTAGCTGCTCTATCGATAAAATTTCCAAATGATTCTTCTCTACCTTGTTTAATGCCCATATAAACCGGTAACCCTCCTGGCTCTTTAACCATGTCAATTGCAGCACTCACTAACCACATAGACTCCCTAAGTTTATCTTCTCCCGATATCATCTGTGCCTCTGTACGTAAAAATGCCTCTAAGCCCATCAGCTCCTTTACTGTTACTCCCTGTAGTGGGTCTCCCTGGGCTCGTTGTACAGCAACCGATTCGTTCACCAACGCTTGCCAATGGGCGTTAAATAGTAACTGCTGATGCTGAGTAAATATCAATCGAGCTATTCCTCTTAAATCATTAGGACAAATAAACTACATTACATGTTAGTAAATGCAGCATTTAGAATAGCAACTAAATAGTCCTATCTCATAGTTAAATGTTCAGTTCTTCATAAATTGTGATCAACAGTTAAATCCCACCTACACCTAAGGCATCCATCTATACCTGCTTGTGTAACTAATATTTTCCACTCCACTCTCTATCCCTTCTCCCACCACAGTCCTCCAGCCCTCAGCCAGGCACAAGCCAGCTTCTCACCTCAACTGCTGTTAGCAATTACGAAGCACCTGGTGGTAATTACCTGAGCACCTGCCCCATCCACAGCAGCTGTACGTCCCTGACTGCTGGGAGAACAGGTTTGAAGTGCACACCCGAACACCACCACCACCACCCCCCCCAACACACACACACACAAAAAATTACAACTTTTCTAAATCATTTGAGACTACTAAAAGATCAGGACATGGAGGGACTTGTTTATCCCCTTTAGGCCAATCAAGAAAAAGTTTATATCCTTCTCTGTAAAGGGAAGACAGGGGGGTTTTTCTTGAAGCAGAAGCATGTTTTATCAGCCCAGTTTCCTTCCTCATTTGTCCCTGCTCCCCAGGAAGCCATTCACTGGGCATATATACAAATATTTATGTCTGAAAACACATCTACATGAGTGCATGACTTGCACTGAGTGCATGACTTGCACTGGAGCAATTTAAAGCATAGATTTTATGGCACAAAGATGCGGAAATCTGTTCTAGAAGAGGCACATCTTGTGGAGTTGTAAGGACCCTGACAGCACATCTGCTACCAAAGCAACAATTCCTGCTCTGCAGTGGTTTAAGCAGGCTGAGATGGAAGTGTTTCTTCATCAATGCATAAACCACAACAAAGTAGTGGTGACAAGCCTTTTTTCCAAGTCTGACTGAAGGTTAGGGAAGCAGGTTTGCCTGCAGAGGGCACACAGAAGCATGACATGTTTGCCTACTGTGCTCCTACAATTTCTACACCATCATATCACTAGTTGGTTACTGAGCAAGCTGACAGTGTATGACAGGTTATCCATCCTGCATAGAAAGTCACAGAAAGAAGAAGAGAGGAAGAAAACACGGAAGATGTCAATGCAAAAGAAGTTGAAGGAGTGTGGCAAGGACTGAGCATTAAGGGACAGAAATAAGGAGACCATACCCTTGAACTGTAAAGTCCTGACAGGAAACTGCAAGTACTTCCATATATGAGTTCACCACCTGGACTTGCATGCTTCTCAGATTACCATTATTTCAATAATTTTGCTTCCTGAACAAGCTGCCAGGTTTCCAGTACCGGTCCTACCTCCCTTCCAGCAGTCTGCATATGAGCAGAGAGTTGAAAATAGATCAGGGATTACCTTTTACGCTATAGGCATTCAAGACAGCCACAGAACTTCGAGGAAAAAGGCCATACTGAATGCCCAGAACAAAGAGATCTTAAGAAATTGGAAGAAGGAAGTATTGATTGAGGGTCACAGTTATGTTGAGATTTAGCCTTTGAAAGGTTTGCTGCTTTTCTACTGAAAACTGCAGGTGAGAAAGCCTAGGCAGAAAAGGGAAGGAGAAGATATGTAAACAAACCCATAGCTGTATACAAGGACAGAAGCAGATTTTATCTTCACCAGGCTGAAGAGAGTGGTTTTCTTATTAGAAAAACAAAAGCCAAACCACCCCAAGTTACATGTATATTCTCCCACTACATTTAGACATGACAACAATAAAAATGCACTATAAAACTACTGCAGTAAATTAGTCAGTGAGGAACAATAAACAGGACACAGGTTAATAGTATCCATCTTTGGAAAGATATCCATCTTTGGAAAGATGAGCAACTACAATCTGCATCCCAGCTCATGCTCAGTATTTACTTCAGTCTCAAATAACAATGAAGTCAAACACAACAGATGACTGATGTTCCTACCTTCTCCTTTCCAAACACAGTTTTAAAAGATAGTTAATTGTAAAATCAGTATCAAGTATGTTCGAGGCCTTGAGAGCTCTATAAGCTTAATTACCAACAGAAATAAAAACTATATCTTTATAACAAAGTCATAAAGATCACAACTTTACATCACAAATATAGAATCCATTTTAATATTTATCTAAAGCCAATATTATAATATTATATTTTGTATATAACAATCTATTTGTAATATTGCTGAAAGAAGGCACACTTTTCTAAATAGCTACTGGCTTTGGTAACTGCTAAAGGTAATTCAGATTGGGCTGTACGACTGTTTACCCATCTTTCTGTTGCACAAAAATCTTGGATACATTAGAGTGTACATCTCCAATGCAGACATTTTTTGAAATTAAAGCGAGAGTAGAAGTGGGCTAAATTCAGATAGCTGAAGCTACGAATCAACATTTGCAGACGTAAATCAAATACACAAGGAAAGATTTTCTATGGGAAGAATGCAAGACAAAACTAAAATATATATTCATAACAATAATCAAAACAGTAGAAATGAAGAGCATCTCTACTACAGGAGAGAGTGAACAAAATCACACTGCAAGAAGAGAACAGGATTCATATTTCTTCACAGCCTTCTCCCATGGCATGCCCCTCTGCCAAGTGCAAGGGGCCTCAAGGACTGAAGGAAACACGGGGAGTCAAAGGGAGACAGCTGCACCTACCTCACTGGGGGCTCCTGGGGAAGCAGTTTCCTTGGGAATCAAGCCCCTCTCTTCCAAGGGCACTTCCCCAAATGTGTACATTTCCTGGGGAACACCAACCCATCCCTTAAGAAACACTGGCAAGGCTGAATTGCTTGTGCTCCTTGCAGCGCAGGCACTCCCGCTGGAGCTCATCTTCCTTGCCCCGAGTCTCTTTCCACGCGTCGCTTTGGGCGCGCAGCGCCTGGCCCCTCCAAACACGAGCTGCCCGCTGCCTCTGCACGTGCCTGAGCTCCTGCCTGCGCTCAGGGCAGCAAAACCAGGCTGTTCCCAGCCAGAGAGCGGAGCCATGCTCCCGCAGGAGGCTCTGGTGAGCCCCTTCCGGGACGCTCCGCCGTGCACGCAGCACTTCTCCTGCCCGCCCAGAACGCTCCTGGGACAGCAGGACACAAGCTGGCCGGCTCTGGGCTCAGCACACCCCAAACAGAGAGGCAGGAAGATGCAGCGGCTGTTTTGCAGCCCTGCCCAAGAGAGGTGGGAAGGGTCTCCTCCCTCTGGTCTCACTTGGTTGGGTTTCTGACTGGGCCCGAGGCAGGGGCTGCCATTCCTCACTTGTGGGGAGACCAGAGCTGCCAGAACCACACTGAGCCTGCAGGCACCGCCTGACAGCGCTGCGGCCACTGGGACGGTCGCACCTCTGAGGCTCAGCCACTCCCCGCTGCTGCTGCTGCTGCAAAGCTCACTGTTAGGCCACGACGGTCTCTGCTTCTGCCCTCTTCCTGTCCCTGTGTAGGGATGGAGCATTGCTGTGCTTTCAGGAAGCTCTCTGGGAAAACCTTCCAGCATTGCAAGCTCCTCTGCCCTCCATAGATGCATGCTGTGGAATCCCTCACAGCTGCCTTCAGAGCATCCTCAAGCTAGCTCTTCTTAAACCCAGGGTCCTTGTTCCCTTCAGCATGCTCAGCATGACCTTCAACTCCATGGTGCTGTGCAACTGAAGCAGCAGGACAGGGACCTTTGCAGCCTGAGCTGCCCCTTGTTCCTCTCTGCCCGTGCACAGAACACAGCGTGGAAGAGAACGGCAGCAGGGCCCCGCGTGTCCCCGGGCTCAGGATTTGTGCCGCTTCAGCTCCAAGGACACGTGGGTAAAGTGACAAAGCCAAACTGTTTATTAAGGGGAGGCAAAGCAAAGGGGTGAACTGGGAGGCAAAAAAAGGGGATGGGCAGGGCCTGGGGGCTGCAGGGAGGGAGGGAGGCAGGGAGAGCTGCCATCACGGAGGGAGATGACAGGAGCTCCTGGAGCTTCCCACAGGCTCAACTGTAACCAGCAAGAGCTGTGCCTGGAGTTCCAGCTGGTCCCCTGTGCTCTGCAGGTGGTCTCATCTGCATTGGGAACTCGGGGTTGCCGAAGGACACGGGTTCTTCCGATCCTGCAATCGAAGTTCGGCAACTCTTGCCTCGAACTTCACCTGGATAAATCGGTTGATGACGGAGGGGCACTCGAATTCCCTCAGGGCTTGAAGGGCTGGACAAAAGAAGCACAGAGCCACGGTTAGAGGCTGGATTGCGGGAATCCAGGGAAACGCTCCTGCCAGGGCCATCCCAGCCGGCTCCTGCTATGGCCAGAAGGGAGCCGGAGACAAGGGCTGGGCCGGGAGGTGCTGGCTTCGGCTCCCCTGCGTGTGGCAGAAAGCCCTCCGGGCTCTGGCCCCGCCGCCCCTCGCCCGTCCGCACAGGGAGCAGAGCCCTCGGCAGCCCGGGCAGGGATTGTAGCTCCGCAGCCGGGATTTGCAGCTGCCCCCGGCGGGCCCCGCTGGCAGCCGCGCGGCTGCCCCCACTCACCCTGACTGAGGACCTGGAGCTCCTCCTTCTGCCCCATCATGAGCACTCCGGCGACCCCTGGCAAGACAGAGCCCGTGGCGGCGCCAGGCTGCGCAGCTGCCCGACGCGGGCGCTGGCAGCCCTGCGGCCGCACGCCCTCCTGCCTCGGCAGGGCTCCTGCCGGGCCCCTGCGCACGCTGCCGCCCGAGAGCACGGCTGCGGGAGGGCGGCGGCAGCGCTGAGGGCGGGCGGGGCTGCAGCGGCCCGGGCGCGGCTCCCGCTGCCGGGGCAGCAGCCGGGCCGGGGGCAGGGAGGGAGGGGCGCGGGGCCGCTGGCTCACCGATCAACCTGACGGCCGTCTGTCGCAGGCGCTTCTGTGGGCTCTGCAGGAAGGGCAGGGCCCAGCGCAGGTGCTCGGCCGCTCGGCTCTGGTCCTCCAGCAGCTGCGGGGAGCACCGACGGGGAAGGCTTGGCGCGGGCTCTGCCCCTCGGCCCGGCGCTCCCTGCGCCCGGCAGCGGCCGAGCCGGCCCGCACGGCCCAGGGCAGGGAGCGGCGTGTGGGGCGCAGGCTGGCGGGCCCGGCTGCGGCGCCGGGCAGGGGCACAGCTGCCAGCCCCAGCACGGGGGGCAGGGGGCTTCTGCAGCCCGCGTCTGGGGCTCTCGGGCTCTCCTTACCAGGCGCTCGGCGAACTTCATGCGCTGCTCCTTGGTCAGCAGCTCCTCCAGGTCCCTCCTCCTCCGGAAGCGGGCCGCGCAAAGCAGGGCTTGGAAAGAGGCCTGGAGAGCAGCAGAGAGCCGCAGGTGGCACCAGAGCCCAGGGCACAGGACCCGCATCCCTGTGCCAAGGCCAGGGAAGGCTGGAGCCTGCCAGCTGCCAGGGCAGGAGGTAGCCAGGGATGCAGCAGCGTCCCACAAAACCTGACCTTTGCCACACTCTGGTTCTCATCATGCCAGCGCAAGAAGAGAGGGAGCAGGCTCTGGCTCACAATTCTCGTGAGAGGCTCTTCCCCCTCTTCCACTACCAGCTCCATCACTTTGCAGAAGAGCGTAATGGAGAGCAGCTGCACGTGGCTGTTGTCCTGGAGGAAAGGAAAAGACCTCAGCACCAACTGCCCCAGGCCCATCAAGGCAGAGCCCCAAAAGTGCACAAGGCATGACATTTCTGGGCAGCGTCCAGTGCCCGTGGCTGGGGGCACAGAGCCTTACATTCTCAAAGTGTGGCGGGAGTGGCTCAGCCAGCTTCAGGGCGGTGACGCCAGGTATCTTGAGGTCTTTCTCCTGGAGCATATGTGTGAACACAGAGAGGATCATTCCAACCATCTCTGCGTCAGGATCCGCCAGCTGCTCCAGCAGGTGTTGATAGAGGCCGCGTATTCCTCCGCCCTGTGTGCAAGAGCAGGCCGTGCTGTGAAGCCGAGGACAGCCGCAGCACCAACAGCTGCTTGGGGCACTCGGGCAGCTGAAGTGGGAGGCAGGAGAGCTGGGAGCAGCTGCCTCTGCTGCCAAAGGCCAGCTAAGGACAAAGGCCTGCGTTGCCCAGCCCCGCGCTGTCAGCGCGGCTTCAGCCACCGCCCCTTCTCACCAGCGAGGGCTCCTTGCTGAGCACCACGAGGCCTCTGAGCTCCAGGCGCAGCCTGTCCCTGCACTCGCTCGGCAGGTGCCTGGACACAACCGACAGCGCACTGGGACCGTGCTTGGTCAAGTCCAGACACTCGAGGACCTGAAAGGCACAGGGCAGTGCCAGGGGAGCCGTCCGGCAGGAGCCCAGAGCGCACAGGGCCGGGCCCAGGCAGCAGCAGCAGGCGCGGGCAGCGTCCCAGGCGGCTGCAGCTATGAGAGGCCAGAGAGCTGGGAGGCAGCTCAGCCAGGCAGCGCTGGCCATCAGGCTCACCTCCACAAAGAAGGCCAGGGCAGGCAGATCCCAGCAGGGCTGCTTCCCAATGAGCAGGTTGAGCAGGTGCAAGGCGATGTGGGAACACAAGCGGGTCGAGCTACGGCGCATCTCCCTGGCAGGGGGAAAAAGGCAGCAAAGGCCTGAGCCAGGCAGGCAGACCTCTGCCAGGACTGACTCCCAGAGGTGTGATCTTTCTCCAGCACCCTGCAAGGGGACGTGGGTGCTTTGGGAGGCAGCTGCTCCTGGGCACCCTCCTCTCCCAGCCTATTCCGGTCTGCTTGGTCGCCCCTCGGTGACAAGGCCCTCTCGCCCACAACCACGGGGACTGCGTGGGCCGCTCCGGGCACAGGGCACAAACGCTGGCGGCAGCGGGGGGAAGGGGGTCTCACCTGGCCAGCAGACCGACTGCATAGTGCCGGGTGTCGGCACAGAGCAGGGTGTCCCAGACCCGCTTGCGCTCCAGAGTCACCAGCTGCTTCTCAAAGTCCAGGAGGCAGAGCAGAGCTTTCATGGCCTGCGCTGCAAACCTGTGTACAGAGCAAAGGCCAGGTCACACCAGGAGCACTGGTCCTGGCCACAAGGGCATGGGAAGGACAGGGCGACTGAGACCTGTTGGGCTTCGTGGGAAGGCAGTGTTCCTCCCGGCAAGCTCTCCAGAAGTGCTCAACGTCTTCTGGCATCTGCTCTGTGGTGTCAAAAACTTGGAAGAGCAGAGCCACAAACAGGCGGGCGGAAGAAGGGACTAGTGCCTCGTGCCACTCGGGCATGTGGACAGTCTTCCACAGTACCACAGTTGCCTGCAAAGGAGAAAGCACCCCGAGGCAGCAGTCAGTGCCCAGGTGTCCACGTTGCAGGGCTCGAGGGGAGATGGCAGTGGGAGCAGCCAGCGTGCTCCCCCTGAGCCTGCCCTTAGCCCAGCTTTCGGCCCAGCGCCTGAGGCAGGGAACTGCAGGACAGGGAGAGAGCATGGAGAGCTGCTGGAGAGGTGACCTGGAGGGTGAGCAAAGGCCAGTTCCAGAAACTCACAGCCAGGGCAAAGATGGCCTCGTTATCCCCACTGTAGAAGAACATGCTGTACAGTGGCCTGTCCTCCATCACAGACAGGAGTGCTGGAAGCACCCTCTGCACTGCGGATCCCGAGGAGCCGATGGTTCTCCACATCAGCGCAGCAGCCCTGTGGGACCAGAGCTGCGTGTCAGGACCGTGCCCCCGTGCGGCTGCGTGGGGCCGGGGTACAGAGCCCCGGTGCCCTGAGGGGCAGGGGCGGGGAGCCTGGCAGCAGGCTTAGGAAACAGAGGGGCCCCAGGGTCCTGGAGCTGTCCGCCTGTCTGGCAGACCCCACTGGACAGGCTGGACAGGGGGAGGGGCCCTAGGGGCCGCTGAGCACCGAGCTCTCGAGGCAGTTGTGCTCTGTACCTGTCACAGGTTGGGGCACAGCGCAGGAGGCTCATCACCACATTAGCAGGGTGCTCTTGGGCCAGGCTCACAATGTCCCATCGCAGCCCAGCGTCCACAGTGAGATGGGACATGAGTGTCTGGTGAATGTCCCTCACCATGGCTGGCACCTAGAGGAGGCATGGGGAATGTCTGGAGTGCTGTGCAAGGGAGCAACTTGCCCAGCTTCCCCCAAGAAGTGCTTGCCTTCCCACCCCACTCTGCTAGCCTCAATGGCTGGGGGGGCCCAGCAGACGTGGCTTGAGGGGCCCCACGATCCTGGGAGGCCTTCAGCCCTGGCCCCAGGCTGCTTACCTGCCGCTGGGAAGAAAAGAAATCCTGAGTGGGAGCAGGAACCGCAGTGCAAGTGGGCCTGGTGTTGGTCTTTGAGAGGGCCCACGTGCTTTGCGTCCTTGTGTCCTCACTCAGGGCCGTGACAGCCTCCGGCCTTCCCTCAGCCATTGCCCTGACAGAGTCTGCTGCACGCTGAGGGGAGGCCGAGCTGACATCAGGCTCTGCCCGTAGCTCGGCCGTGGCCTGGGTTGCTGTGGCGCTGGTGTTTCTGCGCCGAAGGCGCAGCAACCTCCGCAGTATCTGCAGCAGAAGGAAGGGCGGGAAGAGAGGGACGTTCCGTGGCCTGCTCCAAGCGCGGCACTGGGCCGAGCAGTGCCAGCAGGCCCGGCCCAGGTGGGGATGGCCGCAGGTACCTGCGCTGCTCGGTGGAAGCATCCGCCAGTGGGGTCCTGCTCTGGTGTCCCATCCTTGCCCGCACCTGGCAAAGAGCGAGCGCAGCCAGAGCTGAGGGGCTGCGGGAGAGGCCGGAGAACACGGCCCAGCCCTGCGCTGCCCTGGCAGGGGTAGCCCCCGGGTGGCCAGGGGACACAGCACGGCCAGCGGAGGGCAGCCCCAGCCCCTCTTCCGTTCTGTCTGCGGGCACGTCCACGGGGGCAGGGATGGGATGGGGCCAGGCCGGCCGCAGGCACCAGCCCTGCGGCCTGGCTCTGCCACTCACCGTCCTGCAGTGGCTGCAACTGCTCCGGCTCTGCAGGCTGCTGCGCTGGGGAGGCTGCAGGGCCTTTCTTTTTCTTCCCCCGAAGCACCCTGAAGAGGCTGCGCACTCTACCTGCCATCCCGCTTGCTGACCTGGAGGACCCCTTTGCGCCAGATGCCTGGGCAAAGGTCTGAATCAGCGAGCGCCTTGCAGGTGCCTGCCACAGACAAGCCTCAGGAAGGCTACAGGACAGCACGTCCTGCACTCTGATCTCTCAAGGGCTCTTGCCACAATAACACGAGACTCCTCGTGAGCAGTGGAAGGCACTGAGTCCTATGGCCTGGCCACGAGGGCACTGGCCACAGGGACGGCAGATACCTTGGGAAGGCTCTGAGTCAGGAAGTCCCGCAGTCTGGCCGCCAGGCCAGCCGCAGGAGTAACGGTTTGGAAAAGCTCGGGGTCAGCGACAAAAGAGCCGGCTGTGTGGGTCTCCTCACAGCACAGCTCTGGCACGTCCTGTCCCGTCACGTGCACTGAGCACTGTGGCGTTGCCTCGTCACCACCAGCACCCATGTCACCACGTGTCACAAAGGGTCCTGTTCCATTCCGTGGCCACTGTGCTGCGCCATGTCAGCAAGGGCCCTTGGAAACGCTGCCAAGTGCTCTGGGGCCACCCCCACCCTGCCCAAAATGCCTCCGATTGGAAGGATTCCATTGCCCCAAGTGTCTAAGACAGCCCGGGACACACCAAGCCCGGCCAAGTGCTCAGGGAAGGACTCTCCACGGTGCCCGGCCAGCACAGCCCAGCTCGCTGCTGGCTCTGGAGCAGAGCAGCTTCCAGCAAGCACGGGGCAAACGCATCTTGCCAAGAGTTAAAACACACCAGAGAGGGGAGGTGGCATCAATGTGTGCATCAAGGCCTTTGAATTCACAGCTCCCCAAGAGAGCTTTGGGGCATTCGGCTGAACAAACAGGATCCGGTTCAGACCTGTCCTCAGGGTTTGGGCAACAAACCCTGCCACAGGTGCTTGGCTTGGTCTCTGCAGGCCCAGGCAGATGCCAAGGCTGCTCTTCACATCCTGGCCCTGCCCCTCTGCCAAGTGCAAGGGGCCTCAAGGACTGAAGGAAACACGGGGAGTCAAAGGGAGACAGCTGCACCTACCTCACTGGGGGCTCCTGGGGAAGCAGTTTCCTTGGGAATCAAGCCCCTCTCTTCCAAGGGCACTTCCCCAAATGTGTACATTTCCTGGGGAACACCAACCCATCCCTTAAGAAACACTGGCAAGGCTGAATTGCTTGTGCTCCTTGCAGCGCAGGCACTCCAGCTGGAGCTCATCTTCCTTGCCCCGAGTCTCTTTCCACGCGTCGCTTTGGGCGCGCAGCGCCTGGCCCCTCCAAACACGAGCTGCCCGCTGCCTCTGCACGTGCCTGAGCTCCTGCCTGCGCTCAGGGCAGCAAAACCAGGCTGTTCCCAGCCAGAGAGCGGAGCCATGCTCCCGCAGGAGGCTCTGGTGAGCCCCTTCCGGGACGCTCCGCCGTGCACGCAGCACTTCTCCTGCCCGCCCAGAACGCTCCTGGGACAGCAGGACACAAGCTGGCCGGCTCTGGGCTCAGCACACCCCAAACAGAGAGGCAGGAAGATGCAGCGGCTGTTTTGCAGCCCTGCCCAAGAGAGGTGGGAAGGGTCTCCTCCCTCTGGTCTCACTTGGTTGGGTTTCTGACTGGGCCCGAGGCAGGGGCTGCCATTCCTCACTTGTGGGGAGACCAGAGCTGCCAGAACCACACTGAGCCTGCAGGCACCGCCTGACAGCGCTGCGGCCACTGGGACGGTCGCACCTCTGAGGCTCAGCCACTCCCCGCTGCTGCTGCTGCTGCAAAGCTCACTGTTAGGCCACGACGGTCTCTGCTTCTGCCCTCTTCCTGTCCCTGTGTAGGGATGGAGCATTGCTGTGCTTTCAGGAAGCTCTCTGGGAAAACCTTCCAGCATTGCAAGCTCCTCTGCCCTCCATAGATGCATGCTGTGGAATCCCTCACAGCTGCCTTCAGAGCATCCTCAAGCTAGCTCTTCTTAAACCCAGGGTCCTTGTTCCCTTCAGCATGCTCAGCATGACCTTCAACTCCATGGTGCTGTGCAACTGAAGCAGCAGGACAGGGACCTTTGCAGCCTGAGCTGCCCCTTGTTCCTCTCTGCCCGTGCACAGAACACAGCGTGGAAGAGAACGGCAGCAGGGCCCCGCGTGTCCCCGGGCTCAGGATTTGTGCCGCTTCAGCTCCAAGGACACGTGGGTAAAGTGACAAAGCCAAACTGTTTATTAAGGGGAGGCAAAGCAAAGGGGTGAACTGGGAGGCAAAAAAAGGGGATGGGCAGGGCCTGGGGGCTGCAGGGAGGGAGGGAGGCAGGGAGAGCTGCCATCACGGAGGGAGATGACAGGAGCTCCTGGAGCTTCCCACAGGCTCAACTGTAACCAGCAAGAGCTGTGCCTGGAGTTCCAGCTGGTCCCCTGTGCTCTGCAGGTGGTCTCATCTGCATTGGGAACTCGGGGTTGCCGAAGGACACGGGTTCTTCCGATCCTGCAATCGAAGTTCGGCAACTCTTGCCTCGAACTTCACCTGGATAAATCGGTTGATGACGGAGGGGCACTCGAATTCCCTCAGGGCTTGAAGGGCTGGACAAAAGAAGCACAGAGCCACGGTTAGAGGCTGGATTGCGGGAATCCAGGGAAACGCTCCTGCCAGGGCCATCCCAGCCGGCTCCTGCTATGGCCAGAAGGGAGCCGGAGACAAGGGCTGGGCCGGGAGGTGCTGGCTTCGGCTCCCCTGCGTGTGGCAGAAAGCCCTCCGGGCTCTGGCCCCGCCGCCCCTCGCCCGTCCGCACAGGGAGCAGAGCCCTCGGCAGCCCGGGCAGGGATTGTAGCTCCGCAGCCGGGATTTGCAGCTGCCCCCGGCGGGCCCCGCTGGCAGCCGCGCGGCTGCCCCCACTCACCCTGACTGAGGACCTGGAGCTCCTCCTTCTGCCCCATCATGAGCACTCCGGCGACCCCTGGCAAGACAGAGCCCGTGGCGGCGCCAGGCTGCGCAGCTGCCCGACGCGGGCGCTGGCAGCCCTGCGGCCGCACGCCCTCCTGCCTCGGCAGGGCTCCTGCCGGGCCCCTGCGCACGCTGCCGCCCGAGAGCACGGCTGCGGGAGGGCGGCGGCAGCGCTGAGGGCGGGCGGGGCTGCAGCGGCCCGGGCGCGGCTCCCGCTGCCGGGGCAGCAGCCGGGCCGGGGGCAGGGAGGGAGGGGCGCGGGGCCGCTGGCTCACCGATCAACCTGACGGCCGTCTGTCGCAGGCGCTTCTGTGGGCTCTGCAGGAAGGGCAGGGCCCAGCGCAGGTGCTCGGCCGCTCGGCTCTGGTCCTCCAGCAGCTGCGGGGAGCACCGACGGGGAAGGCTTGGCGCGGGCTCTGCCCCTCGGCCCGGCGCTCCCTGCGCCCGGCAGCGGCCGAGCCGGCAGGGAGCGGCGTGTGGGCAGGGAGCGGCGTGTGGGGCGCAGGCTGGCGGGCCCGGCTGCGGCGCCGGGCAGGGGCACAGCTGCCAGCCCCAGCACGGGGGGCAGGGGGCTTCTGCAGCCCGCGTCTGGGGCTCTCGGGCTCTCCTTACCAGGCGCTCGGCGAACTTCATGCGCTGCTCCTTGGTCAGCAGCTCCTCCAGGTCCCTCCTCCTCCGGAAGCGGGCCGCGCAAAGCAGGGCTTGGAAAGAGGCCTGGAGAGCAGCAGAGAGCCGCAGGTGGCACCAGAGCCCAGGGCACAGGACCCGCATCCCTGTGCCAAGGCCAGGGAAGGCTGGAGCCTGCCAGCTGCCAGGGCAGGAGGTAGCCAGGGATGCAGCAGCGTCCCACAAAACCTGACCTTTGCCACACTCTGGTTCTCATCATGCCAGCGCAAGAAGAGAGGGAGCAGGCTCTGGCTCACAATTCTCGTGAGAGGCTCTTCCCCCTCTTCCACTACCAGCTCCATCACTTTGCAGAAGAGCGTAATGGAGAGCAGCTGCACGTGGCTGTTGTCCTGGAGGAAAGGAAAAGACCTCAGCACCAACTGCCCCAGGCCCATCAAGGCAGAGGCCCAAAAGTGCACAAGGCATGACATTTCTGGGCAGCGTCCAGTGCCCGTGGCTGGGGGCACAGAGCCTTACATTCTCAAAGTGTGGCGGGAGTGGCTCAGCCAGCTTCAGGGCGGTGACGCCAGGTATCTTGAGGTCTTTCTCCTGGAGCATATGTGTGAACACAGAGAGGATCATTCCGACCATCTCTGCGTCAGGATCCGCCAGCTGCTCCAGCAGGTGTTGATAGAGGCCGCGTATTCCTCCGCCCTGTGTGCAAGAGCAGGCCGTGCTGTGAAGCCGAGGACAGCCGCAGCACCAACAGCTGCTTGGGGCACTCGGGCAGCTGAAGTGGGAGGCAGGAGAGCTGGGAGCAGCTGCCTCTGCTGCCAAAGGCCAGCTAAGGACAAAGGCCTGCGTTGCCCAGCCCCGCGCTGTCAGCGCGGCTTCAGCCACCGCCCCTTCTCACCAGCGAGGGCTCCTTGCTGAGCACCACGAGGCCTCTGAGCTCCAGGCGCAGCCTGTCCCTGCACTCGCTCGGCAGGTGCCTGGACACAACCGACAGCGCACTGGGACCGTGCTTGGTCAAGTCCAGACACTCGAGGACCTGAAAGGCACAGGGCAGTGCCAGGGGAGCCGGCCGGCAGGAGCCCAGAGCGCACAGGGCCGGGCCCAGGCAGCAGCAGCAGGCGCGGGCAGCGTCCCAGGCGGCTGCAGCTACGAGAGGCCAGAGAGCTGGGAGGCAGCTCAGCCAGGCAGCGCTGGCCATCAGGCTCACCTCCACAAAGAAGGCCAGGGCAGGCAGATCCCAGCAGGGCTGCTTCCCAATGAGCAGGTTGAGCAGGTGCAAGGCGATGTGGGAACACAAGCGGGTCGAGCTACGGCGCATCTCCCTGGCAGGGGGAAAAAGGCAGCAAAGGCCTGAGCCAGGCAGGCAGACCTCTGCCAGGACTGACTCCCAGAGGTGTGATCTTTCTCCAGCACCCTGCAAGGGGACGTGGGTGCTTTGGGAGGCAGCTGCTCCTGGGCACCCTCCTCTCCCAGCCTATTCCGGTCTGCTTGGTCGCCCCTCGGTGACAAGGCCCTCTCGCCCACAACCACGGGGACTGCGTGGGCCGCTCCGGGCACAGGGCACAAACGCTGGCGGCAGCGGGGGGAAGGGGGTCTCACCTGGCCAGCAGACCGACTGCATAGTGCCGGGTGTCGGCACAGAGCAGGGTGTCCCAGACCCGCTTGCGCTCCAGAGTCACCAGCTGCTTCTCAAAGTCCAGGAGGCAGAGCAGAGCTTTCATGGCCTGCGCTGCAAACCTGTGTACAGAGCAAAGGCCAGGTCACGCCAGGAGCACTGGTCCTGGCCACAAGGGCATGGGAAGGACAGGGCGACTGAGACCTGTTGGGCTTCGTGGGAAGGCAGTGTTCCTCCCGGCAAGCTCTCCAGAAGTGCTCAACGTCTTCTGGCATCTGCTCTGTGGTGTCAAAAACTTGGAAGAGCAGAGCCACAAACAGGCGGGCGGAAGAAGGGACTAGTGCCTCGTGCCACTCGGGCATGTGGACAGTCTTCCACAGTACCACAGTTGCCTGCAAAGGAGAAAGCACCCCGAGGCAGCAGTCAGTGCCCAGGTGTCCACGTTGCAGGGCTCGAGGGGAGATGGCAGTGGGAGCAGCCAGCGTGCTCCCCCTGAGCCTGCCCTTAACCCAGCTTTCGGCCCAGCGCCTGAGGCAGGGAACTGCAGGACAGGGAGAGAGCATGGAGAGCTGCTGGAGAGGTGACCTGGAGGGTGAGCAAAGGCCAGTTCCAGAAACTCACAGCCAGGGCAAAGATGGCCTCGTTATCCCCACTGTAGAAGAACATGCTGTACAGTGGCCTGTCCTCCATCACAGACAGGAGTGCTGGAAGCACCCTCTGCACTGCGGATCCCGAGGAGCCGATGGTTCTCCACATCAGCGCAGCAGCCCTGTGGGACCAGAGCTGCGTGTCAGGACCGTGCCCCCGTGCGGCTGCGTGGGGCCGGGGTACAGAGCCCCGGTGCCCTGAGGGGCAGGGGCGGGGAGCCTGGCAGCAGGCTTAGGAAACAGAGGGGCCCCAGGGTCCTGGAGCTGTCCGCCTGTCTGGCAGACCCCACTGGACAGGCTGGACAGGGGGAGGGGCCCTAGGGGCCGCTGAGCACCGAGCTCTCGAGGCAGTTGTGCTCTGTACCTGTCACAGGTTGGGGCACAGCGCAGGAGGCTCATCACCACATTAGCAGGGTGCTCTTGGGCCAGGCTCACAATGTCCCATCGCAGCCCAGCGTCCACAGTGAGATGGGACATGAGTGTCTGGTGAATGTCCCTCACCATGGCTGGCACCTAGAGGAGGCATGGGGAATGTCTGGAGTGCTGTGCAAGGGAGCAACTTGCCCAGCTTCCCCCAAGAAGTGCTTGCCTTCCCACCCCACTCTGCTAGCCTCAATGGCTGGGGGGGCCCAGCAGACGTGGCTTGAGGGGCCCCACGATCCTGGGAGGCCTTCAGCCCTGGCCCCAGGCTGCTTACCTGCCGCTGGGAAGAAAAGAAATCCTGAGTGGGAGCAGGAACCGCAGTGCAAGTGGGCCTGGTGTTGGTCTTTGAGAGGGCCCACGTGCTTTGCGTCCTTGTGTCCTCACTCAGGGCCGTGACAGCCTCCGGCCTTCCCTCAGCCATTGCCCTGACAGAGTCTGCTGCACGCTGAGGGGAGGCCGAGCTGACATCAGGCTCTGCCCGTAGCTCGGCCGTGGCCTGGGTTGCTGTGGCGCTGGTGTTTCTGCGCCGAAGGCGCAGCAACCTCCGCAGTATCTGCAGCAGAAGGAAGGGCGGGAAGAGAGGGACGTTCCGTGGCCTGCTCCAAGCGCGGCACTGGGCCGAGCAGTGCCAGCAGGCCCGGCCCAGGTGGGGATGGCCGCAGGTACCTGCGCTGCTCGGTGGAAGCATCCGCCAGTGGGGTCCTGCTCTGGTGTCCCATCCTTGCCCGCACCTGGCAAAGAGCGAGCGCAGCCAGAGCTGAGGGGCTGCGGGAGAGGCCGGAGAACACGGCCCAGCCCTGCGCTGCCCTGGCAGGGGTAGCCCCCGGGTGGCCAGGGGACACAGCACGGCCAGCGGAGGGCAGCCCCAGCCCCTCTTCCGTTCTGTCTGCGGGCACGTCCACGGGGGCAGGGATGGGATGGGGCCAGGCCGGCCGCAGGCACCAGCCCTGCGGCCTGGCTCTGCCACTCACCGTCCTGCAGTGGCTGCAACTGCTCCGGCTCTGCAGGCTGCTGCGCTGGGGAGGCTGCAGGGCCTTTCTTTTTCTTCCCCCGAAGCACCCTGAAGAGGCTGCGCACTCTACCTGCCATCCCGCTTGCTGACCTGGAGGACCCCTTTGCGCCAGATGCCTGGGCAAAGGTCTGAATCAGCGAGCGCCTTGCAGGTGCCTGCCACAGACAAGCCTCAGGAAGGCTACAGGACAGCACGTCCTGCACTCTGATCTCTCAAGGGCTCTTGCCACAATAACACGAGACTCCTCGTGAGCAGTGGAAGGCACTGAGTCCTATGGCCTGGCCACGAGGGCACTGGCCACAGGGACGGCAGATACCTTGGGAAGGCTCTGAGTCAGGAAGTCCCGCAGTCTGGCCGCCAGGCCAGCCGCAGGAGTAACGGTTTGGAAAAGCTCGGGGTCAGCGACAAAAGAGCCGGCTGTGTGGGTCTCCTCACAGCACAGCTCTGGCACGTCCTGTCCCGTCACGTGCACTGAGCACTGTGGCGTTGCCTCGTCACCACCAGCACCCATGTCACCACGTGTCACAAAGGGTCCTGTTCCATTCCGTGGCCACTGTGCTGCGCCATGTCAGCAAGGGCCCTTGGAAACGCTGCCAAGTGCTCTGGGGCCACCCCCACCCTGCCCAAAATGCCTCCGATTGGAAGGATTCCATTGCCCCAAGTGTCTAAGACAGCCCGGGACACACCAAGCCCGGCCAAGTGCTCAGGGAAGGACTCTCCACGGTGCCCGGCCAGCACAGCCCAGCTCGCTGCTGGCTCTGGAGCAGAGCAGCTTCCAGCAAGCACGGGGCAAACGCATCTTGCCAAGAGTTAAAACACACCAGAGAGGGGAGGTGGCATCAATGTGTGCATCAAGGCCTTTGAATTCACAGCTCCCCAAGAGAGCTTTGGGGCATTCGGCTGAACAAACAGGATCCGGTTCAGACCTGTCCTCAGGGTTTGGGCAACAAACCCTGCCACAGGTGCTTGGCTTGGTCTCTGCAGGCCCAGGCAGATGCCAAGGCTGCTCTTCACATCCTGGCCCTGCCCCTCTGCCAAGTGCAAGGGGCCTCAAGGACTGAAGGAAACACGGGGAGTCAAAGGGAGACAGCTGCACCTACCTCACTGGGGGCTCCTGGGGAAGCAGTTTCCTTGGGAATCAAGCCCCTCTCTTCCAAGGGCACTTCCCCAAATGTGTACATTTCCTGGGGAACACCAACCCATCCCTTAAGAAACACTGGCAAGGCTGAATTGCTTGTGCTCCTTGCAGCGCAGGCACTCCAGCTGGAGCTCATCTTCCTTGCCCCGAGTCTCTTTCCACGCGTCGCTTTGGGCGCGCAGCGCCTGGCCCCTCCAAACACGAGCTGCCCGCTGCCTCTGCACGTGCCTGAGCTCCTGCCTGCGCTCAGGGCAGCAAAACCAGGCTGTTCCCAGCCAGAGAGCGGAGCCATGCTCCCGCAGGAGGCTCTGGTGAGCCCCTTCCGGGACGCTCCGCCGTGCACGCAGCACTTCTCCTGCCCGCCCAGAACGCTCCTGGGACAGCAGGACACAAGCTGGCCGGCTCTGGGCTCAGCACACCCCAAACAGAGAGGCAGGAAGATGCAGCGGCTGTTTTGCAGCCCTGCCCAAGAGAGGTGGGAAGGGTCTCCTCCCTCTGGTCTCACTTGGTTGGGTTTCTGACTGGGCCCGAGGCAGGGGCTGCCATTCCTCACTTGTGGGGAGACCAGAGCTGCCAGAACCACACTGAGCCTGCAGGCACCGCCTGACAGCGCTGCGGCCACTGGGACGGTCGCACCTCTGAGGCTCAGCCACTCCCCGCTGCTGCTGCTGCTGCAAAGCTCACTGTTAGGCCACGACGGTCTCTGCTTCTGCCCTCTTCCTGTCCCTGTGTAGGGATGGAGCATTGCTGTGCTTTCAGGAAGCTCTCTGGGAAAACCTTCCAGCATTGCAAGCTCCTCTGCCCTCCATAGATGCATGCTGTGGAATCCCTCACAGCTGCCTTCAGAGCATCCTCAAGCTAGCTCTTCTTAAACCCAGGGTCCTTGTTCCCTTCAGCATGCTCAGCATGACCTTCAACTCCATGGTGCTGTGCAACTGAAGCAGCAGGACAGGGACCTTTGCAGCCTGAGCTGCCCCTTGTTCCTCTCTGCCCGTGCACAGAACACAGCGTGGAAGAGAACGGCAGCAGGGCCCCGCGTGTCCCCGGGCTCAGGATTTGTGCCGCTTCAGCTCCAAGGACACGTGGGTAAAGTGACAAAGCCAAACTGTTTATTAAGGGGAGGCAAAGCAAAGGGGTGAACTGGGAGGCAAAAAAAGGGGATGGGCAGGGCCTGGGGGCTGCAGGGAGGGAGGGAGGCAGGGAGCTGCCATCACGGAGGGAGATGACAGGAGCTCCTGGAGCTTCCCACAGGCTCAACTGTAACCAGCAAGAGCTGTGCCTGGAGTTCCAGCTGGTCCCCTGTGCTCTGCAGGTGGTCTCATCTGCATTGGGAACTCGGGGTTGCCGAAGGACACGGGTTCTTCCGATCCTGCAATCGAAGTTCGGCAACTCTTGCCTCGAACTTCACCTGGATAAATCGGTTGATGACGGAGGGGCACTCGAATTCCCTCAGGGCTTGAAGGGCTGGACAAAAGAAGCACAGAGCCACGGTTAGAGGCTGGATTGCGGGAATCCAGGGAAACGCTCCTGCCAGGGCCATCCCAGCCGGCTCCTGCTATGGCCAGAAGGGAGCCGGAGACAAGGGCTGGGCCGGGAGGTGCTGGCTTCGGCTCCCCTGCGTGTGGCAGAAAGCCCTCCGGGCTCTGGCCCCGCCGCCCCTCGCCCGTCCGCACAGGGAGCAGAGCCCTCGGCAGCCCGGGCAGGGACTGGCCCCGCCGCCCCTCGCCCGTCCGCACAGGGAGCAGAGCCCTCGGCAGCCCGGGCAGGGATTGTAGCTCCGCAGCCGGGATTTGCAGCTGCCCCCGGCGGGCCCCGCTGGCAGCCGCGCGGCTGCCCCCACTCACCCTGACTGAGGACCTGGAGCTCCTCCTTCTGCCCCATCATGAGCACTCCGGCGACCCCTGGCAAGACAGAGCCCGTGGCGGCGCCAGGCTGCGCAGCTGCCCGACGCGGGCGCTGGCAGCCCTGCGGCCGCACGCCCTCCTGCCTCGGCAGGGCTCCTGCCGGGCCCCTGCGCACGCTGCCGCCCGAGAGCACGGCTGCGGGAGGGCGGCGGCAGCGCTGAGGGCGGGCGGGGCTGCAGCGGCCCGGGCGCGGCTCCCGCTGCCGGGGCAGCAGCCGGGCCGGGGGCAGGGAGGGAGGGGCGCGGGGCCGCTGGCTCACCGATCAACCTGACGGCCGTCTGTCGCAGGCGCTTCTGTGGGCTCTGCAGGAAGGGCAGGGCCCAGCGCAGGTGCTCGGCCGCTCGGCTCTGGTCCTCCAGCAGCTGCGGGGAGCACCGACGGGGAAGGCTTGGCGCGGGCTCTGCCCCTCGGCCCGGCGCTCCCTGCGCCCGGCAGCGGCCGAGCCGGCAGGGAGCGGCGTGTGGGCAGGGAGCGGCGTGTGGGGCGCAGGCTGGCGGGCCCGGCTGCGGCGCCGGGCAGGGGCACAGCTGCCAGCCCCAGCACGGGGGGCAGGGGGCTTCTGCAGCCCGCGTCTGGGGCTCTCGGGCTCTCCTTACCAGGCGCTCGGCGAACTTCATGCGCTGCTCCTTGGTCAGCAGCTCCTCCAGGTCCCTCCTCCTCCGGAAGCGGGCCGCGCAAAGCAGGGCTTGGAAAGAGGCCTGGAGAGCAGCAGAGAGCCGCAGGTGGCACCAGAGCCCAGGGCACAGGACCCGCATCCCTGTGCCAAGGCCAGGGAAGGCTGGAGCCTGCCAGCTGCCAGGGCAGGAGGTAGCCAGGGATGCAGCAGCGTCCCACAAAACCTGACCTTTGCCACACTCTGGTTCTCATCATGCCAGCGCAAGAAGAGAGGGAGCAGGCTCTGGCTCACAATTCTCGTGAGAGGCTCTTCCCCCTCTTCCACTACCAGCTCCATCACTTTGCAGAAGAGCGTAATGGAGAGCAGCTGCACGTGGCTGTTGTCCTGGAGGAAAGGAAAAGACCTCAGCACCAACTGCCCCAGGCCCATCAAGGCAGAGGCCCAAAAGTGCACAAGGCATGACATTTCTGGGCAGCGTCCAGTGCCCGTGGCTGGGGGCACAGAGCCTTACATTCTCAAAGTGTGGCGGGAGTGGCTCAGCCAGCTTCAGGGCGGTGACGCCAGGTATCTTGAGGTCTTTCTCCTGGAGCATATGTGTGAACACAGAGAGGATCATTCCGACCATCTCTGCGTCAGGATCCGCCAGCTGCTCCAGCAGGTGTTGATAGAGGCCGCGTATTCCTCCGCCCTGTGTGCAAGAGCAGGCCGTGCTGTGAAGCCGAGGACAGCCGCAGCACCAACAGCTGCTTGGGGCACTCGGGCAGCTGAAGTGGGAGGCAGGAGAGCTGGGAGCAGCTGCCTCTGCTGCCAAAGGCCAGCTAAGGACAAAGGCCTGCGTTGCCCAGCCCCGCGCTGTCAGCGCGGCTTCAGCCACCGCCCCTTCTCACCAGCGAGGGCTCCTTGCTGAGCACCACGAGGCCTCTGAGCTCCAGGCGCAGCCTGTCCCTGCACTCGCTCGGCAGGTGCCTGGACACAACCGACAGCGCACTGGGACACGTGCTTGGTCAAGTCCAGACACTCGAGGACCTGAAAGGCACAGGGCAGTGCCAGGGGAGCCGGCCGGCAGGAGCCCAGAGCGCACAGGGCCGGGCCCAGGCAGCAGCAGCAGGCGCGGGCAGCGTCCCAGGCGGCTGCAGCTACGAGAGGCCAGAGAGCTGGGAGGCAGCTCAGCCAGGCAGCGCTGGCCATCAGGCTCACCTCCACAAAGAAGGCCAGGGCAGGCAGATCCCAGCAGGGCTGCTTCCCAATGAGCAGGTTGAGCAGGTGCAAGGCGATGTGGGAACACAAGCGGGTCGAGCTACGGCGCATCTCCCTGGCAGGGGGAAAAAGGCAGCAAAGGCCTGAGCCAGGCAGGCAGACCTCTGCCAGGACTGACTCCCAGAGGTGTGATCTTTCTCCAGCACCCTGCAAGGGGACGTGGGTGCTTTGGGAGGCAGCTGCTCCTGGGCACCCTCCTCTCCCAGCCTATTCCGGTCTGCTTGGTCGCCCCTCGGTGACAAGGCCCTCTCGCCCACAACCACGGGGACTGCGTGGGCCGCTCCGGGCACAGGGCACAAACGCTGGCGGCAGCGGGGGGAAGGGGGTCTCACCTGGCCAGCAGACCGACTGCATAGTGCCGGGTGTCGGCACAGAGCAGGGTGTCCCAGACCCGCTTGCGCTCCAGAGTCACCAGCTGCTTCTCAAAGTCCAGGAGGCAGAGCAGAGCTTTCATGGCCTGCGCTGCAAACCTGTGTACAGAGCAAAGGCCAGGTCACGCCAGGAGCACTGGTCCTGGCCACAAGGGCATGGGAAGGACAGGGCGACTGAGACCTGTTGGGCTTCGTGGGAAGGCAGTGTTCCTCCCGGCAAGCTCTCCAGAAGTGCTCAACGTCTTCTGGCATCTGCTCTGTGGTGTCAAAAACTTGGAAGAGCAGAGCCACAAACAGGCGGGCGGAAGAAGGGACTAGTGCCTCGTGCCACTCGGGCATGTGGACAGTCTTCCACAGTACCACAGTTGCCTGCAAAGGAGAAAGCACCCCGAGGCAGCAGTCAGTGCCCAGGTGTCCACGTTGCAGGGCTCGAGGGGAGATGGCAGTGGGAGCAGCCAGCGTGCTCCCCCTGAGCCTGCCCTTAACCCAGCTTTCGGCCCAGCGCCTGAGGCAGGGAACTGCAGGACAGGGAGAGAGCATGGAGAGCTGCTGGAGAGGTGACCTGGAGGGTGAGCAAAGGCCAGTTCCAGAAACTCACAGCCAGGGCAAAGATGGCCTCGTTATCCCCACTGTAGAAGAACATGCTGTACAGTGGCCTGTCCTCCATCACAGACAGGAGTGCTGGAAGCACCCTCTGCACTGCGGATCCCGAGGAGCCGATGGTTCTCCACATCAGCGCAGCAGCCCTGTGGGACCAGAGCTGCGTGTCAGGACCGTGCCCCCGTGCGGCTGCGTGGGGCCGGGGTACAGAGCCCCGGTGCCCTGAGGGGCAGGGGCGGGGAGCCTGGCAGCAGGCTTAGGAAACAGAGGGGCCCCAGGGTCCTGGAGCTGTCCGCCTGTCTGGCAGACCCCACTGGACAGGCTGGACAGGGGGAGGGGCCCTAGGGGCCGCTGAGCACCGAGCTCTCGAGGCAGTTGTGCTCTGTACCTGTCACAGGTTGGGGCACAGCGCAGGAGGCTCATCACCACATTAGCAGGGTGCTCTTGGGCCAGGCTCACAATGTCCCATCGC
>NC_080669.1:62448260-62500760 GCF_027579445.1 Ammospiza nelsoni
AGAAGGAAGTGTCGAAAGGGAGGAAGCAAGTGTCAGAAGGAATTGTCTGTAGGAACTGTCGGAAGGAAGTGTCAGAAGGTAGTGTCAAAAGGAAGGGAGGAAGTGTCAGAGGGAATTGTTGGAAGGAAGCGTCAGAAGAAGGAAATGTCGAAAGGACGGAAGGAATTGTCAGAAGGAAGGAAGTGTCAGAAGGAAGTGTCGAAAGGAAGGAAGGAAGTGTCAGAAGGAATTGTCTGTAGGAAGTGTTGGAAGGAAGTGTCAGAAGGAAGTGTCGAAAGGAAGGAAGGAAGTGTCAGAAGGAAGTGTCGGAAGGAAGTCTCGGAAGGAAGGAAATGGTAAAAGTACAGAAGGAAGTGTCAGAAGGAAGGAAGGAAGTGTCAGAAGGAAGGAAGTGTCTGAAGGAAGTGTCAGAAGGAAGGAAGTGTCGGAAGGAAGTGTCGGAAGGAAGTGTCGGAAGGAAGTGACAGAAGGAAGTGTCGGAGGGAAGTGTCGGAAGGAAGTGTCGGAAGGAAGTGTCGGAAGGAAGTGTCGGAAGGAAGTGTCGGAAGGAAGTGTCGGAAGGAAGTGTCGGAAGGAAGTGTCGGAGGAAGGAAGGAAGGAAGGAAGGAAGGAAGGAAGGAAGGAAGGAAGGAAGGAAGTGTCAGAAAGAAGGAAGGAAGGAAGGAAGTGTCGGAAGGAAGGAAGGAAGGAAGGAAGGAAGGAAGGAAGGAAGGAGGTTTCAGAAGGAAGTGTCGGAAGGGGGTGAAGAAAGGAAGGAAGGAAGTGTCAGAAGGAAGGAAGTGTCAGAAGGAAGGAAGTGTCAGAAGGAAGGAAGTGTCAGAAGGAAGTGTCGGAAGGAAGTGTCGGAAGGAAGTGTCGGAAGGAAGTGTCGGAAGGAAGGAAGCGTCGGAAGGAAGTGTCGGAAGGAAGGAAGGTAGAAGGAAGGAAGGACGGAAGGAAGGAAGGGAGTGACTGAAGGAAATGTCGGAAGGAATTGTCGGAAGGTAGTGTCATAAGGAAGTGTCGGAAGGAAGTGTCGGAAGGAAGGAAGGAAGGAAGGAAGGAAGGAAGGAAGGAAGGAAGGAAGGAAGGAAGGAATGATGGAAGGAAGGACGTGTCGGAAGGAAGGACCTCTCGGAAGGAAGGACGTGTCGGAAGGAAGTGTCGGAATGAAGGAAGGAAGGAAGGAAGGAAGGAAGGAAGGAAGGAAGGAAGGAAGGATCGGAAGGAAGTGTCGGAAGCAAGGAAGGAAGGAAGGAAGGAAGGACGTAAGGAAGGAAGGGAGTGTCTGAAGGAAGTGTCGGAAGGAAGTGTCGGAAGGAAGTGTCGGAAGGAAGGAAGTGTCGGGAGGAAGTGTCGGAAGAAGACTCGGAAGGAAGGAAGGAATTGTCGGAAGGAAGTGTCGGAAGGAAGGAAGGAAGGAAGGAAGGAAGGGACGGAAGGAAGGAAGGAAGTGTCGGGAGGAAGGAAGTGTCGGAAGGAAGTGTCGGAAGGCAGTGTTGGAAGGAAGTGTCGGAAGGAGTGTCGGACGGAAGTGTCTGAAGTGTCGGAAGTGTCGGAAGGAAGGAAGGAAGGAAGGAAGGAAGGAAGGAAGGAAGGAAGCGTCGAAGGAAGTGTCGGAAGCAAGGAAGGTAGGAAGGAAGGGAGGACGGAAGGAAGGAAGGGAGTGTCTGAAGGAAGTGTCTGAAGGAAGTGTCGGAAGGAAGGAAGGAAGGAAGGAAGGAAGGAAGGAAGGAAGGAAGGAAGGAAGCGTCGGAAGGAAGTGTCGGAAGCAAGGAAGGTAGGAAGGAAGGAAGGACGTAAGGAAGGAAGGGAGTGTCTGAAGGAAGTTTCAGAAGGAAGTGTCGGAAGGAGTGTCGGAAGGAAGGAAGTGTCGGGAGGAAGTGTCGGAAGGAAGACTCGGAGGAAGGAAGGAATTGTCGGAAGGAAGTGTCGGAAGGAAGGAAGGAAGGAAGGAAGGAAGGAAGGAAGGAAGGAAGGGACGGAAGGAAGGAAGGAAGTGACGGGAGGAAGGAGTGTCGGAAAGAAGTGTCGGAAGGAAGTGTTGGAAGGAAGTGTCGGAAGGAGTGTCGGACGGAAGTGTCGGAAGTGTCGGAAATGTCGGAAGTGTCGGAAGTGTCGGAAGGAAGGAAGGAAGGAAGGAAGGAAGGAAGGAAGGAAGGAAGGAAGGAAGGAAGGAACAAGGTTTCAGAAGGAAGTGTCGGAAGGAGGCGTCGAAAGGACGGAAGGAACTGTCAGAAGGAAGGAAGTGTCAGAAGGAAGTGACGGTAGGAAGTGTCAAAAGGAAGGAAATGTCGAAAGGACGGAAGGAAGTGTCAGATGGAAGGAAGTGTCAGAAGGAAGTGTCGAAAGGGAGGAAGCAAGTGTCAGAAGGAATTGTCTGTAGGAACTGTCGGAAGGAAGTGTCAGAAGGTAGTGTCAAAAGGAAGGGAGGAAGGTGTCAGAGGGAATTGTTGGAAGGAAGCGTCAGAAGGAAGGAAATGTCGAAAGGACGGAAGGAATTGTCAGAAGGAAGGAAGTGTCAGAAGGAAGTGTCGAAAGGAAGGAAGGAAGTGTCAGAAGGAATTGTCTGTAGGAAGTTTTGGAAGGAAGTGTCAGAAGGAAGTGTCGAAAGGAAGGAAGGAAGTGTCAGAAGGAAGTGTCGGAAGGAAGTCTCGGAGGAAGGAAATGGTAAAAGTACAGAAGGAAGTGTCAGAAGGAAGGAAGGAAGTGTCAGAAGGAAGGAAGTGTCTGAAGGAAGTGTCAGAAGGAAGGAAGTGTCGGAAGGAAGTGTCGGAAGGAAGTGTCGGAAGGAAGTGACAGAAGGAAGTGTCGGAGGGAAGTGTCGGAAGGAAGTGTCGGAAGGAAGTGTCGGAAGGAAGTGTCGGAAGGAAGTGTCGGAAGGAAGTGTCGGAAGGAAGTGTCGGAAGGAAGTGTCGGAAGGAAGGAAGGAAGGAAGGAAGGAAGGAAGGAAGGAAGAAGGAAGGAAGGAAGGAAGGAAGTGTCAGAAAGAAGGAAGGAAGGAAGGAAGTGTCGGAAGGAAGGAAGGAAGGAAGGAAGGAAGGAAGGAAGGAAGGAGGTTTCAGAAGGAAGTGTCGGAAGGGGGTGAAGAAAGGAAGGAAGGAAGTGTCAGAAGGAAGGAAGTGTCAGAAGGAAGGAAGTGTCAGAAGGAAGGAAGTGTCAGAAGGAAGTGTCGGAAGGAAGTGTCGGAAGGAAGTGTCGGAAGGAAGTGTCGGAAGGAAGGAAGCGTCGGAAGGAAGTGTCGGAAGGAAGGAAGGTAGGAAGGAAGGAAGGACGGAAGGAAGGAAGGGAGTGACTGAAGGAAATGTTGGAAGGAAATGTCGGAAGGAAGTGTCGGAGCAAGGAAGGAAGGAAGGAAGGAAGGGAGGAAGGAAGGGTCGGAAGGAGGTGTCGGAAGGAAGTTTCTGGAAGGAATTGTCGGAAGTGAATTGTCGGAAGGAAGTGTCGGAAGGAAGGAAGGAAGGAAGGAAGGAAGGAAGGAAGGAAGGAAGGAAGGAAGGAAGGAAATGTCCGGAAGGAAGGAAGTGTCGGAAGGAAGTGTCAGAAGGAAGGAAGGAAGGAAGGAAGGAAGGAAGGAAGGAAGGAAGGAAGGAAGGAAGGAAGGAAGGAAGGAAGGGTCGGAAGGAACGAGGTTTAGGAAGGAAGTGTCGGAAGGAGGTGTCGAAAGGACGGAAGGAAGTGTCAGAAGGAAGGAAGTGTCAGAAGTAAGTGTCGAAAGGTAGGAAGTGTCGGAAGGAAGTGTCGGAAGGAAGGAAGGAAGGAAGGAAGGAAGGAAGGAAGGAAGGAAGGAAGGAAGTGTCGGAAGGAAGTGTCAGAAGGAAGTTTTGGAAGGAAGTGTCGGAAGGAAGGAAGTGTCGGAAGGAAGGAAGTGTCGGAAGGAAGGAAGAGTCGGAAAGAAGGAAGGAAGTGTCGGAAGGAAGGAAGGAAGGAAGGAAGGAAGGAAGGAAGGAAGGAAGTGTCGGAAGGAAGTGTCGGAAGGAAGTGTCGGAAGGAGAGGAAGGAAGGAAGGAAGGAAGGAAGGAAGGAAGGAAGGAAGAAGGAAGAAGGAAGGAAGGGAGGGAGGGAGGGAGGGAGGGAGGGAGGGAGGAAGGAAGGGTCGGAAGGAGGTGTCGGAAGGAAGGAAGGAAGGAATTGTCGGAAGAATTGTCGGAAGGAAGTGTCGGAAGGAAGGAAGGAAGGAAGGAAGGAAGGAAGGAAGGAAGGAAGGAAGGAAGGAAGGAAGGAAGGAAGGAAGGAAATGTCGGAAGGAAGGAAGTGTCGGAAGGAAGTGTCAGAAGGAAGGAAGGAAGGAAGGAAGGAAGGAAGGAAGGAAGGAAGGAAGGAAGGGTCGGAAGGAACGAGGTTTAGGAGGAAGTGTCGGAAGGAGGTGTCGAAAGGACGGAAGGAAGTGTCAGAAGGAAGGAAGTGTCAGAAGTAAGTGTCGAAAGGTAGGAAGTGTCGGAAGGAAGTGTCGGAAGGAAGGAAGGAAGGAAGGAAGGAAGGAAGGAAGGAAGGAAGGAAGGAAGGAAGTGTCGGAAGGAAGTGTCAGAAGGAAGTTTTGGAAGGAAGTGTCGGAAGGAAGGAAGTGTCGGAAGGAAGGAAGAGTCGGAAGGAAGGAAGGAAGTGTCGGAAGGAAGGAAGGAAGGAAGGAAGGAAGGAAGGAAGGAAGGAAGTGTCGGAAGGAAGTGTCGGAAGGAAGTGTCGGAAGGAAGTGTCGGAAGGAAGGAAGGAAGGAAGGAAGGAAGGAAGGAAGGAAGGAAGGAAGAAGGAAGGAAGGAAGGAAGGAAGGAAGTGGCGGAAGGAAGGAAGGAAGCAAGTGGCGGAAGGAAGGAAGGAAGGAAGTGGCGGAAGGAAGTGGCGGAAGGAAGTGGCGGAAGGAAGTGGCGGAAGAAGGAAGGAAGGAAGGAAGGAAGGAAGGAAGGAAGGAAGGAAGGAAGGAAGGAAGGAAGGAAGGAAGGAAGGAAGGAAGTGTTGGAAGGAAGGAAGGAAGGAAGGAAGGAAGGAAGGAAGGAAGGAAGGAAGGAAGGAAGGAAGGAAGTGTTGGAAGGAAGGAAGGAAGGAAGGAGGGAAGGAAGGAAGGAAGGAAGGAAGGAAGGAACAAGGTTTCAGAAGGAAGTGTCGGAAGGAGGCGTCGAAAGGACGGAAGGAACTGTCAGAAGGAAGGAAGTGTCAGAAGGAAGTGACGGTAGGAAGTGTCAAAAGGAAGGAAATGTCGAAAGGACGGAAGGAAGTGTCAGATGGAAGGAAGTGTCAGAAGGAAGTGTCGAAAGGGAGGAAGCAAGTGTCAGAAGGAATTGTCTGTAGGAACTGTCGGAAGGAAGTGTCAGAAGGTAGTGTCAAAAGGAAGGGAGGAAGTGTCAGAGGGAATTGTTGGAAGGAAGCGTCAGAAGGAAGGAAATGTCGAAAGGACGGAAGGAATTGTCAGAAGGAAGGAAGTGTCAGAAGGAAGTGTCGAAAGGAAGGAAGGAAGTGTCAGAAGGAATTGTCTGTAGAAGTGTTGGAAGGAAGTGTTCAGAAGGAAGTGTCGAAAGGAAGGAAGGAAGTGTCAGAAGGAAGTGTCGGAAGGAAGTCTCGGAAGGAAGGAAATGGTAAAAGTACAGAAGGAAGTGTCAGAAGGAAGGAAGGAAGTGTCAGAAGGAAGGAAGTGTCTGAAGGAAGTGTCAGAAGGAAGGAAGTGTCGGAAGGAAGTGTCGGAAGGAAGTGTCGGAAGGAAGTGACAGAAGGAAGTGTCGGAGGGAAGTGTCGGAAGGAAGTGTCGGAAGGAAGTGTCGGAAGGAAGTGTCGGAAGGAAGTGTCGGAAGGAAGTGTCGGAAGGAAGTGTCGGAAGGAAGGAAGGAAGGAAGGAAGGAAGGAAGGAAGGAAGGAAGGAAGGAAGTGTCAGAAAGAAGGCAAGGAAGGAAGGAAGTGTCGGAAGGAAGGAAGGAAGGAAGGAAGGAAGGAAGGAAGGAAGGAAGGAGGTTTCAGAAGGAAGTGTCGGAAGGGGGTGAAGAAAGGAAGGAAGGAAGTGTCAGAAGGAAGGAAGTGTCAGAAGGAAGGACAGTGTCAGAAGGAAGGAAGTGTCCAGAAGGAAGTGTCGGAAGGAAGTGTCGGAAGGAAGTGTCGGAAGGAAGTGTCGGAAGGAAGGAAGCGTCGGAAGGAAGTGTCGGAAGGAAGGAAGGTAGGAAGGAAGGAAGGACGGAAGGAAGGAAGGGAGTGACTGAAGGAAATGTCGGAAGGAATTGTCGGAAGGTAGTGTCATAAGGAAGTGTCGGAAGGAAGTGTCGGAAGGAAGGAAGGAAGGAAGGAAGGAAGGAAGGAAGGAAGGAAGGAAGGAATGATGGAAGGAAGGACGTGTCGGAAGGAAGGACCTCTCTGGAAGGAAGGACGTGTCGGAAGGAAGTGTCGGAATGAAGGAAGGAAGGAAGGAAGGAAGGAAGGAAGGAAGGAAGGAAGGAAGGAAGGAAGGATCGGAAGGAAGTGTCGGAAGCAAGGAAGGAAGGAAGGAAGGAAGGACGTAAGGAAGGAAGGGAGTGTCTGAAGGAAGTGTCGGAAGGAAGTGTCGGAAGGAAGTGTCGGAAGGAAGGAAGTGTCGGGAGGAAGTGTCGGAAGGAAGACTCGGAAGGAAGGAAGGAATTGTCGGAAGGAAGTGTCGGAAGGAAGGAAGGAAGGAAGGAAGGGACGGAAGGAAGGAAGGAAGTGTCGGAGGAAGGAAGTGTCGGAAGGAAGTGTCGGAAGGCAGTGTTGGAAGGAAGTGTCGGAAGGAGTGTCGGACGGAAGTGTCTGAAGTGTCGGAAGTGTCGGAAGGAAGGAAGGAAGGAAGGAAGGAAGGAAGGAAGGAAGGAAGGAAGGAAGCGTCGGAAGGAAGTGTCGGAAGCAAGGAAGGTAGGAAGGAAGGGAGGACGGAAGGAAGGAAGGGAGTGTCTGAAGGAAGTGTCTGAAGGAAGTGTCGGAGGAAGGAAGGAAGGAAGGAAGGAAGGAAGGAAGGAAGGAAGGAAGGAAGCGTCGGAAGGAAGTGTCGGAAGCAAGGAAGGTAGGAAGGAAGGAAGGACGTAAGGAAGGAAGGGAGTGTCTGAAGGAAGTGTCAGAAGGAAGTGTCGGAAGGAAGTGTCGGAAGGAAGGAAGTGTCGGGAGGAAGTGTCGGAAGGAAGACTCGGAAGGAAGGAAGGAATTGTCGGAAGGAAGTGTCGGAAGGAAGGAAGGAAGGAAGGAAGGAAGGAAGGAAGGGACGGAAGGAAGGAAGGAAGTGACGGGAGGAAGGAAGTGTCGGAAAGAAGTGTCGGAAGGAAGTGTTGGAAGGAAGTGTCGGAAGGAGTGTCGGACGGAAGTGTCGGAAGTGTCGGAAATGTCGGAAGTGTCGGAAGTGTCGGAAGGAAGGAAGGAAGGAAGGAAGGAAGGAAGGAAGGAAGGAAGGAAGGAAGCGTCGGAAGGAAGTGTCGGAAGCAAGGAAGGTAGGAAGGAAGGGAGGACGGAAGGAAGGAAGGGAGTGTCGGAAAGAAGTGTCGGAAGGAAGTGTCGGAAGCATGTGTCGGAAGGAAGTGTCGGACGGAAGGAATTGTCGGAAGGAAGGAGGTGTCGGAAGGAAGTGTCGAAAGGAATGAAGGAAGTTTCAGAAGAAGTGTCAGTGTGAAGGAAATGTTGAAAGGAAGTGTCGGAAGGAAGTGTCAGAAGGAAGTGTCGGATGGAATGAAGGAAGAGTCGGAAGGAAGGAAGTGTCGGAAGGAAGTGTCGGAAAGAAGGCAGGAAGTGTCGGAAGGAAGGAAGAATGAATTGTCCGAAGAAAGTGTCGCAAGGAAGTGTTGGAAGCAAGTATCGGAAGGAAGTGTCGGAAGGAGGTGTCGGAAGAAATTGTCGGAAGGAAGGAAGAAGTGTCATAAGGAAGGAAGTGTCAGAAGTAAGGAAGGAAGTGTCGGAAGGAAGGAAGTGTTGGAAAGAAGTGTGGGAAGGAAGTTAGTGTCGGAAGGAAGTGTCGGAAGGACGTGTCGGAAGGAAGTGTTGGAAGGAAGTGCAGAAGGAAGGAAGTGTCGGAAGGAAGTGTCGGAAGGAAGTGTCGGAAGGAAGTGTCGGAAGGAAGTGTCGGAAGGAAGTGTCGGAAGGAAGGAAGGAAGGAAGGAAGGAAGGAAGGAAGGAAGGAAGGAAGGAAGGAAGGAAGTGTCGGAAGGAATTATGGAAGGAAGGACGTGTCGGAAGGTAGGACCTGTCGGAAGGAAGGACGTGTCGGAAGGAAGTGCCGGAAGGAAGTGTCGGAAGAAGGAAGGAAGGAAGGAAGGAAGGAAGGAAGGAAGGAAGGAGGAAGGAAGGAAGGAAGGAAGGAAGGAAGGATCGGAAGGAAGTGTCGGAAGTAAGGAAGGAAGGAAGGAAGGAAGGACGTAAGGAAGGCAGGAGTGTCTGAAGGAAGTGTCGGGAGGAAGTGCCGGAAGGACGTCTCGGAAGGAAGGAAGTTTCGGGAGGAAGTGTCGGAAGGAAGTCTCGGAAGGAAGGAAGGAATTGTCGGAAGGAAGTGTCGGAAAGAAAGTGTCGGAAGGAAGTGTCGGAAGGAAGTGTCGGAAAGGAAGTGTCGGAAGGAAGGAAGGAAGGAAGGAAGGAAGGAAGGAAGGAAGGAAGGAAGAAGGAAGGAAGGAAGTGTCGGGAGGAAGGAAGTGTCGGAAGGAAGTGTCGGAAGGAAGTGTCGGAAGGAAGTGTCGGAAGGAAGGAAGGAAGGAAGGAACGAAGGAAGGAAGGAAGGAAGTGTCGGGAGGAAGGAAGTGTCGGAAGGAAGTGTCGGAAGGAAGTGTTGGAAGGAAGTGTCGGAAGGAGTGTCGGACGGAAGTGTCGGAAGTGTCGGATGGAAGGGAGGAAGGAAGGAAGGAAGGAAAGAAGGAAGGAAGGAAGGAAGGAAGGAAGGAAGGAAGGAAGGAAGGAAGGAAGGAAGGAAGGAAGGAAGGAAGGAAGTGTCGAAACTAAGGAAGCGTTGGAAGGATGTGTCGGTAGCAAGGAAGGTAGTAAGGAAGGAAGGACGGAAGGAAGGAAGGGAGTGTCTGAAGGAAGTGTCGGAAGGAAGTGAAGGAAGGAAGGAAGGAAGGAAGTAAGGAAGGAAGGAAGGAAGGAAGGAAAGAAGGAAGGAAGGAAGGATCGGAAGGAATTGTCGGAAGGAAGGAAAGAAGAAAGGAAGTGTCCGAAGGAAGTGTCGCAGGAAGTGTTGGAAGGAAGGAAGTGTCGGAAGGAAGTGTCGGGAGGAAGGAAGGAAGGAAGGAAGGAAGGAAGGAAGGAAGGAAGGGAGGAAGTAAGAAGGAAGGAAGGAACGAAGGACAGAAGGAAGGATGGAAGGAAGTGTCAGAAGGATGGAAGGAAGTGTCGGAAGGAAGGAGGTGTCAGAAATAAGGAAGGAATTGTCGGAAGGAAGGAAGTGTTGGAATGAAAGAATTGTCTAAAGGAAGGAAGTGTCGGAAGAAGGAAGTGTCGGGAAGGAAGTGTCGGTAGGAAGTGTCAGAAGGAAGGAAATGTCAAAAGGACGGAAGGAAGCGTCAGAAGGAAGGAAGGAAGTGTCGGAAAGAAGGAAGTGTCGGATGGAATTGTCGGAAGGAAGTGTTGGAAGGAACTGTCGGAAGGAAGGAAGGAACTGTCGGAAGGAAGGAAGTGTCGGAAGGAAGGAAGTGTCGGAAGGAAGTGTCAGAAGGAAGGAAGGAAGGAAGGAAGGAAGGAAGGAAGGAAGGAAGGAAGGAAGGAAGGAAGGAAGGAAGGAAGGAAGGAAGTGTCAGAAGGAAGTGTCGGTAGGAAGTGTCAGAAGGAAGGAAATGTCGAAAGGACGGAAGGAAACGTTAGAAGGAAGGAAGTGTCAGAAGGTAGTGTGGAAAGGAAGGGAGGAAGTGTCAGAGGGAAGTGTCGGAAGGAAGTGTCGGAAGGAAGGAAATGTCGAAAGGACGGAAGGAAGTGCCAGAAGGAAGGAAGTGACAGAAGGAAGTGTCGAAAGGAAGGAAGGAAGGAAGTGTCAGAAGGAATTGTCTGTAGGAACTGTCGGAAGGAAATGTCAGAATGAAGTGTCGAAAGGAAGGAAGGAAGTGTCGGAAGGAAGTGTCGTAAGGAGAGCGTGTAGGAAGGAAGGAAGGAAGTGTCAGAAGGAAGTGTCGGAAGGAAGGAAGTGTCGGAAGGAAGTGTCGGAAGGAAGGAAGGAAGTGTCGGAAGGAAGGAAGGAAGAAAGGAAGTGTCCGAAGGAAGTGTCGCAAGAAAGTGTTGGAAGGAAGGAAGTGTCGGACGGAAGTGTCGGAAGGAAGTGTCGGCAGGAAGGAAGGAAGGAAGGAAGGAAGGAAGGAAGGAAGGAAGGAAGGGAGGAAGTAAGGAAGTAAGGAAGGAAGTGTCGGAAGGGAGGAAGGGAGGAAGGAAGGAAGAAGGAAGGAAGGAAGGAAGGAAGGAAGGAAGGAAGGAAGGAAGGAAGGAAGGAAGTGTCAGAAGGATGGAAGGAAGTGTCGGAAGGAAGGAGGTGTCAGAAATAAGGAAGGAATTGTCGGAAGGAAGGAAGTGTTGGAATGAAAGTATTGTGTAAAGGAAGAAGTGTCGGAAGGAAGGAAGTGTCGGAAGGAAGTGTCGGTAGGAATTGTCAGAAGGAAGGAAATGTCAAAGGACGGAAGGAAGCGTCAGAATGCAAGGAAGTGTCGGAAGGAAGTGTCGGAAGGAAGTGTAGGAAGGAAGGAAGTGTTGTATTGAAGTGTCGGAAGGAAGGAAGTGTCGGAAGGAAGAGTCAGAAGGAACTGACGGAAGCAAGGAAATGTCGAAAGGATGGAAGGAAGTGTCAGAAGGAAGGAAGGAAGGAAGGAAGGAAAGAAGGAAGGAAGGAAGGAAGGAAGGAAGGAAGGAAGGAAGGAAGGAAGGAAGGAAGGAAGGAAGGAAGGAAGGAAGGAAGGAAGGAAGGAAGGAAGGAACAAGGTTTCAGAAGGAAGTGTCGGAAGGAGGTGTCGAAAGGACGGAAGGAACTGTCAGAAGGAAGGAAGTGTCAGAAGGAAGTGACGGTAGGAAGTGTCAAAAGGAAGGAAATGTCGAAAGGACGGAAGAAGTGTCAGATGGAAGGAAGTGCCAGAAGGAAGTGTCGAAAGGGAGGAAGCAAGTGTCAGAAGGAATTGTCTGTAGGAACTGTCGGAAGGAAGTGTCAGAAGGTAGTGTCAAAAGGAAGGGAGGAAGTGTCAGAGGGAATTGTTGGAAGGAAGCGTCAGAAGAAGGAAATGTCGAAAGGACGGAAGGAATTGTCAGAAGGAAGGAAGTGTCAGAAGGAAGTGTCGAAAGGAAGGAAGGAAGTGTCAGAAGGAATTGTCTGTAGGAAGTGTTGGAAGGAAGTGTCAGAAGGAAGTGTCGAAAGGAAGGAAGGAAGTGTCAGAAGGAAGTGTCGGAAGGAAGTCCCGGAAGGAAGGAAATGGTAAAAGTACAGAAGGAAGTGTCAGAAGGAAGGAAGGAAGTGTCAGAAGGAAGGAAGTGTCTGAGGAAGTGTCAGAAGGAAGGAAGTGTCTGAAGGAAGTGTCGGAAGGAAGTGTCAGAAGGAAGTGTCGGAGGGAAGTGTCGGAAGGAAGGAAGTGTCGGAAGGAAGTGTGGGAAGGAAGGAAGGAAGGAAGGAAGGAAGGAAGGAAGGAAGGAAGGAAGGAAGGAAGGAAAGGAAGGAAGGAAGGAAGTGTCGGAAGGAAGTGTCAGAAGGAAGGAAGTGTCGGAAGTGTCGGAAGGAAGGAAGGAAGGAAGGAAGGAAGGAAGGAAGGAAGGAAGGAGGTTTCAGAAGGAAGGGTCGGAAGGGGGTGAAGAAAGGAAGGAAGGAAGTGTCAGAAGGAAGGAAGTGTCAGAAGGAAGGAAGTGTCAGAAGGAAGGAAGTGTCAGAAGGAAGTGTCGGTAGGAAGTGTCAGAAGGAAGGAAATGTCGAAAGGATGGAAGGAAAAGTTAGAGGGAAGGAAGTGTAAAGGAAGGGAGGAAGTGTCAGAGGGAAGTGTCGGAAGGAAGTGTCGAAAGGAAGGAAATGTCGAAAGGAAGGAAGGAAGTGTCAGAAGGAAGGAAGTGTCAGAAGGAAGTGTCGGAAGGAAGGAAGTGTCGGAAGGAAGAGTCGAAAGGAAGGAAGGAAGTGTCGGAAGGAAGGAAGGAAGAAAGGAAGTGTCCGAAGGAAGTGTCGCAAGGAAGTGTTGGAAGGAAGGAAGTGTCGGAAGGAAGTGTCGGCAGGAAGGAAGGAAGGAAGGAAGGAAGGAAGGAAGGAAGGAAGGGAGGAAGTAAGAAGGAAGGAAGGAACGAAGGACAGAAGGAAGGATGGAAGGAAGTGTCAGAAGGATGGAAGGAAGTGTCGGAAGGAAGGAGGTGTCAGAAATAAGGAAGGAATTGTCGGAAGGAAGGAAGTGTTGGAATGAAAGAATTGTCTAAAGGAAGGAAGTGTCGGAAGGAAGGAAGTGTCGGAAGGAAGTGTCGGTAGGAAGTGTCAGAAGGAAGGAAATGTCAAAAGGACGGAAGGAAGCGTCAGAAGGAAGGAAGTGTCGGAAGGATGTGTCGGAAGGAAGTGTAGGAAGGAAGGAAGGAAGTGTTGTAATGAAGTGTCGGAAGGAAGGAAGTGTCGGAAGGAAGAGTCAGAAGGAACTGTCGGAAGGAAGGAAATGTCGAAAGCATGGAAGGAAGTGTCAGAAGGAAGGAAGGAAGTGTCGGAAAGAAGGAAGTGTCGGATGGAATTGTCGGAAGGAAGTGTTGGAAGGAACTGTCGGAAGGAAGGAAGGAACTGTCAGAAGGAAGGAAGTGTCGGAAGGAAGGAAGTGTCGGAAGGAAGTGTCAGAAGGAAGGAAGGAAGGAAGGAAGGAAGGAAGGAAGGAAGGAAGGAAGGAAGGAAGGAAGGAAGGAAGGAAGCGTCGGAAGGAAGTGTCGGAAGCAAGGAAGGTAGGAAGGAAGGAAGGACGTAAGGAAGGAAGGGAGTGTCTGAAGGAAGTGTCAGAAGGAAGTGTCGGAAGGAAGTGTCGGAAGGAAGGAAGTGTCGGAAGGAAGGAAGTGTCGGGAGGAAGTGTCGGAAGGAAGACTCGGAAGGAAGGAAGGAATTGTCGGAAGGAAGTGTCGGAAGGAAGGAAGGAAGGAAGGGAAGGAAGGAAGGAAGGAAGTGTCGGGAGGAAGGAAGTGTCGGAAAGAAGTGTCGGAAGGAAGTGTTGGAAGGAAGTGTCGGAAGGAGTGTCGGACGGAAGTGTCGGAAGTGTCGGAAGTGTCGGAAGTGTCGGAAGTGTCGGAAGGAAGGAAGGAAGGAAGGAAGGAAGGAAGGAAGCGTCGGAAGGAAGTGTCGGAAGCAAGGAAGGTAGGAAGGAAGGGAGGACGGAAGGAAGGAAGGGAGTGTCGGAAAGAAGTGTCGGAAGGAAGTGTCGGAAGCATGTGTCGGAAGGAAGTGTCGGACGGAAGGAATTGTCGGAAGGAAGGAGGTGTCGGAAGGAAGTGTCGAAAGGAATGAAGGAAGTTTCAGAAGGAAGTGTCAGTGTGAAGGAAATGTTGAAAGGAAGTGTCGGAAGGAAGTGTCAGAAGGAAGTGTCGGATGGAATGAAGGAAGAGTCGGAAGGAAGGAAGTGTCGGAAGGAAGTGTCGGAAAGAAAGTGTCGGAAAGAAGGCAGGAAGTGTCGGAAGGAAGGAAGAATGAATTGTCCGAAGAAAGTGTCGCAAGGAAGTGTTGAAGCAAGTATCGGAAGGAAGTGTCGAAAGAGGTGTCGGAAGAAATTGTCGGAAGGAAGGAAGGAAGTGTCATAAGGAAGGAAGTGTCAGAAGTAAGGAAGGAAGTGTCGGAAGGAAGGAAGTGTTGGAAAGAAGTGTGGAAGGAAGTTAGTGTCGGAAGGAAGTGTCGGAAGGACGTGTCGGAAGGAAGTGTTGGAAGGAAGTGCAGAAGGAAGGAAGTGTCGGAAGGAAGTGTGGGAAGGAAGTGTCGGAAGGAAGTGTCGGAAGGAAGTGTCGGAAGGAAGTGTCGGAAGGAAGGAAGGAAGGAAGGAAGGAAGGAAGGAAGGAAGGAAGGAAGGAAGGAAGGAAGTGTCGGAAGGGAATTATGGAAGGAAGGACGTGTCGGAAGGAAGGACCTGTCGGAAGGAAGGACGTGTCGGAAGGAAGTGCCGGAAGGAAGTGTCGGAAGGAAGGAAGGAAGGAAGGAAGGAAGGAAGGAAGGAAGGATCGGAAGGAAGTGTCGGAAGTAAGGAAGGAAGGAAGGAAGGAAGGACGTAAGGAAGGCAGGGAGTGTCTGAAGGAAGTGTCGGGAGGAAGTGCCGGAAGGAAGTCTCGGAAGGAAGGAAGTGTCGGGAGGAAGTGTCGGAAGGAAGTCTCGGAAGGAAGGAAGGAATTGTCGGAAGGAAGTGTCGGAAGAAAGTGTCGGAAGGAAGTGTCGGAAGGAAGTGTCGGAAGGAAGTGTCGGAAGGAAGGGAAGGAAGGAGGAAGGAGGAAGGAAGGAAGGAAGGAAGGAAACGTGTCTGGAGGAAGGAAGTGTCGGAAGGAAGTGTCGGAAGGAAGTGTCGGAAGGAAGTGTCGGAAGGAAGGAATAAAGGAAGGAACGAAGGAAGGAAGGAAGGAAGGAAGTGTCGGGAGAAGGAAGTGTCGGAAGGAAGTGTCGGAAGGAAGTGTTGGAAGGAAGTGTCGGAAGGAGTGTCGGACGGAAGTGTCGGAAGTGTCGGATGGAAGGGAGGAAGGGAAGGAAGGAAGGAAAGAAGGAAGGAAGGAAGGAAGGAAGGAAGGAAGGAAGGAAGGAAGAAGGAAGAAGGAAGGAAGGAAGGAAGGAAGGAAGGAAGGAAGGAAGGAAGGAAGGAAGGAAGGAAGGAAGGAAGGAAGGAAGGAAGGAAGGAAGGAAGGAATGGAAGGAAGGAAGAAGGAAGGAAGGAAGGAAGGAAGTGTCGAAACTAAGGAAGCGTTGGAAGGATGTGTCGGTAGCAAGGAAGGTAGTAAGGAAGGAAGGACGGAAGGAAGGAAGGAGTGTCTGAAGGAAGTGTCAGAAGGAAGTGAAGGAAGGAAGAAGGAAGGGAAGGAAGGAAGGAAGGAAGGAAGGAAAGAAGGAAGGAAGGAAGGATCGGAAGGAATTGTCCGGAAGGAAGGAAGGAAGGAAGGAAGGACGTAAGGAAGGAATGGAGTGTCTGAAAGAATTGTCGGAAGGAAGTGTCGGAAGGAAGTGTCGGAAGGAAGGAAGTGTCGGGAGAAGTGTCGGAAGGAAGTCTCGGAAGGAAGGAAGGGAAGGAATTGTCGCAAGGAAGTGTCAGAAGGAAGTTGCGGAAGGCGAAGTGTCGGAAGGAAGTGGCGGAAGGAAGTGTCGGAAGGAAGTCGGCAAGAAGGAAGGAAGGAAGGAAGGAAGGAAGGAAGGAAGGAAGGAGAGGAAGGAAGGAAGGAAGGAAGGAAGGAAGGAAGGAAGGAAGGAAGTGTCGGAAGGAAGTGTCGGAAGGAAGTGTCGGAAGGAAGTGTCGGAAGGAAGGAAGGAAGGAAGGAAGGAAGGAAGGAAGGAAGGAAGTGTCGGAAGGAAGTGTCGGAAGGTAGTGTCGGAAGGAAGTGTCGAAGGAAGTGTCGGAAGGAAGTGTCGGAAGGAAGGGAAGGAAAGAAGTAAGGAAGGAAGGAAGGAAGGAAGGAAGGAAGGAAGGAAGGAAGGACGTAAAGAAGGAAGGGAGTGTCTGAAGGAAGGAAGTGTCGGGAGGAAGTGTCGGAAGGAAGGAAGGAAGGAAGGAAGGAAGGAAGGAAGGAAGGAAGGAAGGAAAGAAGGAAGGAAGGAAGGAAGGAAGGAAAGAAGGAAGGAAGGAAGGATCGGAAGGAATTGTCGGAAGGAAGGAAGGAAGGAAGGAAGGACGTAAGGAAGGAATGGAGTGTCTGAAAGAATTGTCGGAAGGAAGTGTCGGAAGGAAGTGTCGGGAAGGAAGGAAGTGTCGGGAGGAAGTGTCGGAAGGAAGTCTCGGAAGGGAAGGAAGGAAGGAATTGTCGCAAGGAAGTGTCAGAAGGAAGTTGCGGAAGGTAGTGTCGGAAGGAAGTGGCGGAAGGAAGTGTCGGAAGGGAATTGTCGGCAAGAAGGAAGGAAGGAAGGAAGGAAGGAAGGAAGGAAGGGAAGGAAGGAAGGAAGGAAGGAGGAAGAAGGAAGGAAGGAAGGAAGGAAGGAAGGAAGTGTCGGGAGGAAGTGTCGGAAGGAAGTCTCGGAAGGACGGAAGGAATTGTCGGAAGGAAGTGTCGGAAGGAAGGAAGGAAGGAAGGAAGGAAGGAAGTGTCGGAAAAAAGGAAGGAAATGTCGGAAGGAAGGAAGTGTCGAAAGGAATTGACGGAAGGAAGTAAGGCAGTGTCGGAAGTACGGAAGTGTCCGAAGTAAGGAAATGTCGGAAGGAAGTGTCGGAAGGAAGTGACGGAAGGAAGTGTCGGAAGGAAGTGTCGGAAGGAAGTGTCGAAGTAAGGAAAGAAGTGTCGGAAGGAAGGAAGTGTCGGAAGGAAGTGTCGGAAGGAAGTGTCGGAAGGAAGGAGGTAAGGAAGAAGTGTCGGGAGGAAGGAAGTGTCGGAAGGAAGTGTCGGAAGGAAGTGTCGGAAGGAAGTGTCGGAAGGAAGTGTCGGAAGGAAGGTCTAAAGGAAGGAAGGGAAGGAAGGAAGGAAGGAAGGAAGGAAGGAAGGAAGCATCAGAAGGACAGTATCGGAAGCAAGGAAGGAAGGAAGGAAGGACGGAAGGAATGAAGGGAGTGTCTGAAGGAAGTGTCTGACGGAAGTCGTGGAAGGAAGTGTCGGAAGGAAGGAAGTGTCAGGAGGGAAGTGTCGGAAGGAAGTCTCGGAGAGAAGGAAGGAACGTGTCGGAAGGAAGTGTCCGGAAGGAAGGAAGTGTCTGAAGGAAGTTTTGGAAGGAAGTTTTGGAAGGAAGTTTTGGAAGAAGTTTTGCAAGGAAGGAAGGAAGGAAGGAAGGAAGGAAGGAAGGAAGGAAGGATAAACGAAGGAAGGAAGGAAGGAAGGAAGGAAGGAAGGAAGGAAGGAAGGGAAGGAAGGAAGGAAGGAAGGAAGGAAGGAAGGAAGGAAGGAAGGAAGGAAGGAAGGAAGGAAGGAAGGAAGGAAGGAAGGAAGGAAGTGTCAGAAAAAAGGAAGGAAATGTCGGAAGGAAGGAAGTGTCGGAAGGAACTGTCGGAAGGAAGGAAGGAAGGAAGGAAGGAAGGAAGGAAGGAAGGAAGGAAGGAAGTGTCGGAAGGAAGTGTCGGAAGGAAGTGTCGGAAGGAAGGAAGGAAGGAAGGAAGGAAGGAAGGAAGGAAGGAAGGAAGGAAGGAAGGAAGGAAGGAAGGAAGGAAGAAGGAAGGAAGGAAGTGTCGGAATGAAGTGTCGGAAGTAAGGAAAGAAATGTCGGAAGGAAGGAAGTGTCGGAAGGAAGGAAGTGTCGGAAGGAAGTGTTGGAAGGAAGGTAGGAAGGAAGGGAGGACGGAAGAAAAGAAGGGAGTGTCTGAAGGAAGTGTCGGAAGTAAGGAAAGAAGTGTCGGAAGGAAGGAAGTGTCGGAAGGAAGTGTCGGAAGGAAGTGTCGGAAGGAAGTGTCGGAAGGAAGGAAGTAAGGAAGGAACTGTCGGGAGGAAAGAAGTGTCGGAAAGAAGGCAGGAAGTGTCGGAAGGAAGGAAGAATGAATTGTCCGAAGAAAGTGTCGCAAGGAAGTGTTGGAAGCAAGTATCGGAAGGAAGTGTCGGAAGGAGGTGTCGGAAGAAATTGTCGGAAGGAAGGAAGGAATTGTCATAAGGAAGGAAGTGTCAGAAGTAAGGAAGGAAGTGTCGGAAGGAAGGAAGTGTTGGAAAGAAGTGTGGGAAGGAAGTTAGTGTCGGAAGGAAGTGTCGGAAGGACGTGTCGGAAGGAAGTGTTGGAAGGAAGTGCAGAAGGAAGGAAGTGTCGGAAGGAAGTGTCGGAAGGAAGTGTCGGAAGGAAGTGTCGGAAGGAAGTGTCGGAAGGAAGTGTTGGAAGGAAGTGTCGGAAGGAAGGAAGGAAAGAAGGAAGGAAGGAAGGAAGGAAGGAAGGAAGGAAGGAAGGAAGGAAGGAAGGAAGGAAGGAAGGAAGGAAGGAAGGAAGGAAGGAAGTGTCGGAAGGAATTATGGAAGGAGGGACGTGTCGGAAGGAAGGACCTGTCGGAAGGAAGGACGTGTCGGAAGGAAGTGCCGGAAGGAAGTGTCGGAAGAAAGGAAGGAAGGAAGGAAGGAAGGAAGGAAGGAAGGAAGGAAGGAAGGAAGGAAGGAAGGAAGGAAGGAAGGATCGGAAGGAAGTGTCGGAAGTAAGGAAGGAAGGAAGGAAGGAAGGACGTAAGGAAGGCAGGGAGTGTCTGAACGAAGTGTCGGGAGGAAGTGCCGGAAGGAAGTCTCGGAAGGAAGGAAGTGTCGGGAGGAAGTGTCGGAAGGAAGTCTCGGAAGGAAGGAAGGAATTGTCGGAAGGAAGTGTCGGAAGGAAGTGTCGGAAGGAAGTGTCGGAAGGAAGTGTCGGAAGGAAGTGTCGGAAGGAAGGAAGGAAGGAAGGAAGGAAGGAAGGAAGGAAGGAAGGAAGTGTCGGGAGGAAGGAAGTGTCGGAATGAAGTGTCGGAAGGAAGTGTCGGAAGGAAGTGTCGGAAGGAAGTGTCGGAAGGAAGGAAGGAAGGAAGGAACGAAGGAAGGAAGGAAGGAAGTGTCGGGAGGAAGGAAGTGTCGGAAGGAAGTGTCGGAAGGAAGCGTTGGAAGGAAGTGTCGGAAGGAGTGTCGGACGGAAGTGTCGGAAGTGTCGGATGGAAGGGAGGAAGGAAGGAAGGAAGGAAAGAAGGAAGGAAGGAAGGAAGGAAGGAAGGAAGGAAGGAAGGAAGGAAGGAAGGAAAGAAGGAAGGAAGGAAGGAAGGAAGGAAGGAAGGAAGGAAGGAAGGAAGGAAGGAAGGAAGGAAGGAAGGAAGGAAGGAAGGAAGGAAGGAAGTGTCGAAACTAAGGAAGCGTTGGAAGGATGTGTCGGTAGCAAGGAAGGTAGTAAGGAAGGAAGGACGGAAGGAAGGAAGGGAGTGTCTGAAGGAAGTGTCAGAAGGAAGTGAAGGAAGGAAGGAAGGAAGGAAGGAAGGAAGGAAGGAAGGAAGGAAGGAAGGAAAGAAGGAAGGAAGGAAGGATCGGAAGGAATTGTCGGAAGGAAGGAAGGAAGGAAGGAAGGACGTAAGGAAGGAATGGAGTGTCTGAAAGAATTGTCGGAAGGAAGTGTCGGAAGGAAGTGTCGGAAGGAAGGAAGTGTCGGGAGGAAGTGTCGGAAGGAAGTCTCGGAAGGAAGGAAGGAAGGAATTGTCGCAAGGAAGTGTCAGAAGGAAGTTTCGGAAGGAAGTGTCGGAAGGAAGTGGCGGAAGGAAGTGTCGGAAGGAAGTGTCGGCAAGAAGGAAGGAAGGAAGGAAGGAAGGAAGGAAGGAAGGAAGGAAGGAAGGAAGGAAGGAAGGAAGGAAGGAAGGAAGGAAGGAAGGAAGGAAGGAAGTGTCGGAAAAAAGGAAGGAAATGTCGGAAGGAAGGAAGTGTCGAAAGGAATTGACGGAAGGAAGTAAGGCAGTGTCGGAAGTACGGAAGTGTCCGAAGTAAGGAAATGTCGGAAGGAAGTGTCGCAAGGAAGTGACGGAAGGAAGTGTCGGAAGGAAGTGTCGGAAGGAAGTGTCGGAAGTAAGGAAAGAAGTGTCGGAAGGAAGTGTCGGAAGGAAGTGTCGGAAGGAAGTGTCGGAAGGAAGGAAGTAAGGAAAGAAGTGTCGGGAGGAAGGAAGTGTCGGAAGGAAGTGTCGGAAGGAAGTGTCGGAAGGAAGTGTCGGAAGGAAGTGTCGGAAGGAAGTGTCTAAAGGAAGGAAGGAAGGAAGGAAGGAAGGAAGGAAGGAAGGAAGGAAGGAAGGAAGGAAGTGTCAGAAGGAAGGAAGTGTCGGAAGGAAGGAAGGAAGGAAGTGTCGGAAGTAAGGAAAGAAGTGTCGGAAGGAAGGAAGTGTCGGAAGGAAGTGTCGGAAGGAAGTGTCGGAAGGAAGTGTCGGAAGGAAGGAAGTAAGGAAAGAAGTGTCGGGAGGAAGGAAGTGTCGGAAGGAAGTGTCGGAAGGAAGTGTCGGAAGGAAGTGTCGGAAGGAAGTGTCGGAAGGAAGTGTCTAAAGGAAGGAAGGAAGGAAGGAAGGAAGGAAGGAAGGAAGCATCAGAAGGAAGTATCGGAAGCAAGGAAGGAAGGAAGGAAGGACGGAAGGAATGAAGGGAGTGTCTGAAGGAAGTGTCTGACGGAAGTCGTGGAAGGAAGTGTCGGAAGGAAGGAAGTGTCAGGAGGAAGTGTCGGAAGGAAGTCTCGGAGAGAAGGAAGGAAGTGTCGGAAGGAAGTGTCGGAAGGAAGGAAGTGTCTGAAGGAAGTTTTGGAAGGAAGTTTTGGAAGGAAGGAAGGAAGGAAGGAAGGAAGGAAGGAAGGAAGGAAGGAAGGAAGGAAGGAAGGAAGGAAGGAAGGAAGGAAGGAAGGAAGGAAGGAAGGAAGGAAGGAAGGAAGGAAGGAAGGAAGGAAGGATAAACGAAGGAAGGAAGGAAGGAAGGAAGGAAGGAAGGAAGGAAGGAAGGAAGGAAGGAAGGAAGGAAGGAAGGAAGGAAGGAAGGAAGGAAGGAAGGAAGGATAAAGGAAGGAAGGAAGGATCGGAAGGAAGTGTCGGAAGCAAGGAAGGAAGGAATGAAGGAAGGACGTAAGGAAGGAATGGCGTGTCTCAAGGAAGTGTCAGAAGGAAGTGTCGGAAGGAAGTGTTGGAAGGAAGGAAGTGTCGGGAGGAAGTGTCGGAAGGAAGTCTCGGACGGAAGGAAGGAATTGTCGCAAGGAAGTGTCGGAAGGAAGTGTCGGAAGTAAGTGTCGGAAGGAAGTGTCGGAAGGAAGGAAGTGTCGGACGGAAGTGTCGGAATGAAGTGTCAGAAGGAAGGAATTGTCGGAAGGATGTCTCGGAAGGAAATGTCGGAAGGAAGGAAGGAAGTGTCCGAAGGAAGTGTCGCAAAGAAAGTGTTGGAAGGAAGGAAGTGTCGGAAGGAAGGAAGGATGGAAGGAAGGAAGGAAGGACGGAAGGAAGGGAGGAAGTGTCGGAAGGAAGTGTCGGAAGGAGGTGTCGGAAGGAAGATTCGGAAGGAAGGAAGGAAGGAAGGAAGGAAGGAAGGAAGGAAGGAAGGAAGGAAGGAAGGAAGGATCGGAAGGAAGTGTCGGAAGGAAGATTCGGAAGGAAGGAAGGAAGGAAGGAAGGAAGGAAGGAAGGAAGGAAGGAAGGAAGGAAGGAAGGAAGGAAGGATCGGAAGGAAGTGTCGGAAGGAAGGAAGGAAGGAAGGAAGGAAGGAAGGACGTAAGGAAGGAAGGGAGTGTCTGAAGGAAGTGTCGGAAGGAAGGGTTGGAAGGAAGTGTCGGAAGGAAGTGTCGGGAGGAAGTGTCGGAACGAAGTGTCGGAAGGAAGGAAGTGTCGGAAAGAAGGAAGGAAGGAAGGAAGGAAGGAAGGAAGGAAGGAAGGAAGGAAGGAATGAAGGAAGGAAGGAAGGAAGGAAGGAAGTGTCAGAAAAAAGGAAGGAAATGTCGGAAGGAAGGAAGTGTCGGAAGGAATTGTCGGAAGGAAGGAAGGAAGGAAGGAAGGAAGGAAGGAAGGAAGGAAGGAAGGAAGTGTCGGAAGGAAGTGTCGGAAGGAAGTGTCGGAAGGAAGGAAGGAAGGAAGGAAGGAAGGAAGGAAGGAAGGAAGGAAGGAAGGAAGTGTCGGAAGTAAGGAAAGAAGTGTCGGAAGGAAGGAAGTGTCGGAAGGAAGGAAGTGTCGGAAGGAAGTGTTGGAAGGAAGGTAGGAAGGAAGGTAGGACGGAAGAAAAGAAGGGAGTGTCTGAAGGAAGTGTCGGAAGGAAGTGTCAGAAGGAAGGAAGGAATTGTCGGAAGGAAGTGTCGGAAGGAAGTGTCGGAAGGAAGTGTCGGAAGGAAGTGTCGGAAGGAAGTGTCGGAAGGAAGGAAGGAAGGAAGGAAGGAAGGAAGGAAGGAAGGAAGGAAGGAAGGAAGGAAGTGTCGGGAGGAAGGAAGTGTCGGAATGAAGTGTCGGAAGGAAGTGTCGGAAGGAAGTGTCGGAAGGAAGGAAGGAAGGAAGGAACGAAGGAAGGAAGGAAGGAAGTGTCGGGAGGAAGGAAGTGTCGGAAGGAAGTGTCGGAAGGAAGCGTTGGAAGGAAGTGTCGGAAGGAGTGTCGGACGGAAGTGTCGGAAGTGTCGGATGGAAGGGAGGAAGGAAGGAAGGAAGGAAAGAAGGAAGGAAGGAAGGAAGGAAGGAAGGAAGGAAGGAAGGAAGGAAGGAAGGAAGGAAGGAAAGAAGGAAGGAAGGAAGGAAGGAAGGAAGGAAGGAAGGAAGGAAGGAAGGAAGGAAGGAAGGAAGGAAGGAAGGAAGGAAGGAAGGAAGGAAGGAAGGAAGGAAGGAAGGAAGGAAGGAAGGAAGTGTCGAAACTAAGGAAGCGTTGGAAGGATGTGTCGGTAGCAAGGAAGGTAGTAAGGAAGGAAGGACGGAAGGAAGGAAGGGAGTGTCTGAAGGAAGTGTCAGAAGGAAGTGAAGGAAAGAAGGAAGGAAGGAAGGAAGGAAGGAAGGAAGGAAGGAAGGAAGGAAGGAAGGAAAGAAGGAAGGAAGGAAGGATCGGAAGGAATTGTCGGAAGGAAGGAAGGAAGGAAGGAAGGACGTAAGGAAGGAATGGAGTGTCTGAAAGAATTGTCGGAAGGAAGTGTCGGAAGGAAGTGTCGGAAGGAAGGAAGTGTCGGGAGGAAGTGTCGGAAGGAAGTCTCGGAAGGAAGGAAGGAAGGAATTGTCGCAAGGAAGTGTCAGAAGGAAGTTTCGGAAGGAAGTGTCGGAAGGAAGTGGCGGAAGGAAGTGTCGGAAGGAAGTGTCGGCAAGAAGGAAGGAAGGAAGGAAGGAAGGAAGGAAGGAAGGAAGGAAGGAAGGAAGGAAGGAAGGAAGGAAGGAAGGAAGGAAGGAAGGAAGTGTCGGAAAAAAGGAAGGAAATGTCGGAAGGAAGGAAGTGTCGAAAGGAATTGACGGAAGGAAGTAAGGCAGTGTCGGAAGTACGGAAGTGTCCGAAGTAAGGAAATGTCGGAAGGAAGTGTCGCAAGGAAGTGACGGAAGGAAGTGTCGGAAGGAAGTGTCGGAAGGAAGTGTCGGAAGTAAGGAAAGAAGTGTCGGAAGGAAGTGTCGGAAGGAAGTGTCGGAAGGAAGTGTCGGAAGGAAGGAAGTAAGGAAAGAAGTGTCGGGAGGAAGGAAGTGTCGGAAGGAAGTGTCGGAAGGAAGTGTCGGAAGGAAGTGTCGGAAGGAAGTGTCGGAAGGAAGTGTCTAAAGGAAGGAAGGAAGGAAGGAAGGAAGGAAGGAAGGAAGGAAGGAAGGAAGGAAGTGTCAGAAGGAAGGAAGTGTCGGAAGGAAGGAAGGAAGGAAGTGTCGGAAGTAAGGAAAGAAGTGTCGGAAGGAAGGAAGTGTCGGAAGGAAGTGTCGGAAGGAAGTGTCGGAAGGAAGTGTCGGAAGGAAGGAAGTAAGGAAAGAAGTGTCGGGAGTAAGGAAGTGTCGGAAGGAAGTGTCGGAAGGAAGTGTCGGAAGGAAGTGTCGGAAGGAAGTGTCGGAAGGAAGTGTCTAAAGGAAGGAAGGAAGGAAGGAAGGAAGGAAGGAAGGAAGGAAGGAAGGAAGGAAGGAAGGAAGGAAGGAAGTGTCGAAACTAAGGAAGCGTTGGAAGGATGTGTCGGTAGCAAGGAAGGTAGTAAGGAAGGAAGGACGGAAGGAAGGAAGGGAGTGTCTGAAGGAAGTGTCAGAAGGAAGTGAAGGAAAGAAGGAAGGAAGGAAGGAAGGAAGGAAGGAAGGAAGGAAGGAAGGAAGGAAAGAAGGAAGGAAGGAAGGATCGGAAGGAATTGTCGGAAGGAAGGAAGGAAGGAAGGAAGGACGTAAGGAAGGAATGGAGTGTCTGAAAGAATTGTCGGAAGGAAGTGTCGGAAGGAAGTGTCGGAAGGAAGGAAGTGTCGGGAGGAAGTGTCGGAAGGAAGTCTCGGAAGGAAGGAAGGAAGGAATTGTCGCAAGGAAGTGTCAGAAGGAAGTTTCGGAAGGAAGTGTCGGAAGGAAGTGGCGGAAGGAAGTGTCGGAAGGAAGTGTCGGCAAGAAGGAAGGAAGGAAGGAAGGAAGGAAGGAAGGAAGGAAGGAAGGAAGGAAGGAAGGAAGGAAGGAAGGAAGGAAGGAAGGAAGGAAGGAAGGAAGGAAGGAAGGAAGTGTCGGAAAAAAGGAAGGAAATGTCGGAAGGAAGGAAGTGTCGAAAGGAATTGACGGAAGGAAGTAAGGCAGTGTCGGAAGTACGGAAGTGTCCGAAGTAAGGAAATGTCGGAAGGAAGTGTCGCAAGGAAGTGACGGAAGGAAGTGTCGGAAGGAAGTGTCGGAAGGAAGTGTCGGAAGTAAGGAAAGAAGTGTCGGAAGGAAGTGTCGGAAGGAAGTGTCGGAAGGAAGTGTCGGAAGGAAGGAAGTAAGGAAAGAAGTGTCGGGAGGAAGGAAGTGTCGGAAGGAAGTGTCGGAAGGAAGTGTCGGAAGGAAGTGTCGGAAGGAAGTGTCGGAAGGAAGTGTCTAAAGGAAGGAAGGAAGGAAGGAAGGAAGGAAGGAAGGAAGGAAGGAAGGAAGGAAGTGTCAGAAGGAAGGAAGTGTCGGAAGGAAGGAAGGAAGGAAGTGTCGGAAGTAAGGAAAGAAGTGTCGGAAGGAAGGAAGTGTCGGAAGGAAGTGTCGGAAGGAAGTGTCGGAAGGAAGTGTCGGAAGGAAGGAAGTAAGGAAAGAAGTGTCGGGAGGAAGGAAGTGTCGGAAGGAAGTGTCGGAAGGAAGTGTCGGAAGGAAGTGTCGGAAGGAAGTGTCGGAAGGAAGTGTCTAAAGGAAGGAAGGAAGGAAGGAAGGAAGGAAGGAAGGAAGCATCAGAAGGAAGTATCGGAAGCAAGGAAGGAAGGAAGGAAGGACGGAAGGAATGAAGGGAGTGTCTGAAGGAAGTGTCTGACGGAAGTCGTGGAAGGAAGTGTCGGAAGGAAGGAAGTGTCAGGAGGAAGTGTCGGAAGGAAGTCTCGGAGAGAAGGAAGGAAGTGTCGGAAGGAAGTGTCGGAAGGAAGGAAGTGTCTGAAGGAAGTTTTGGAAGGAAGTTTTGGAAGGAAGGAAGGAAGGAAGGAAGGAAGGAAGGAAGGAAGGAAGGAAGGAAGGAAGGAAGGAAGGAAGGAAGGAAGGAAGGAAGGAAGGAAGGAAGGAAGGAAGGAAGGAAGGAAGGAAGGATAAACGAAGGAAGGAAGGAAGGAAGGAAGGAAGGAAGGAAGGAAGGAAGGAAGGAAGGAAGGAAGGAAGGAAGGAAGGAAGGATAAAGGAAGGAAGGAAGGATCGGAAGGAAGTGTCGGAAGCAAGGAAGGAAGGAATGAAGGAAGGACGTAAGGAAGGAATGGCGTGTCTCAAGGAAGTGTCAGAAGGAAGTGTCGGAAGGAAGTGTTGGAAGGAAGGAAGTGTCGGGAGGAAGTGTCGGAAGGAAGTCTCGGACGGAAGGAAGGAATTGTCGCAAGGAAGTGTCGGAAGGAAGTGTCGGAAGTAAGTGTCGGAAGGAAGTGTCGGAAGGAAGGAAGTGTCGGACGGAAGTGTCGGAATGAAGTGTCAGAAGGAAGGAATTGTCGGAAGGATGTCTCGGAAGGAAATGTCGGAAGGAAGGAAGGAAGTGTCCGAAGGAAGTGTCGCAAAGAAAGTGTTGGAAGGAAGGAAGTGTCGGAAGGAAGGAAGGATGGAAGGAAGGAAGGAAGGACGGAAGGAAGGGAGGAAGTGTCGGAAGGAAGTGTCGGAAGGAGGTGTCGGAAGGAAGATTCGGAAGGAAGGAAGGAAGGAAGGAAGGAAGGAAGGAAGGAAGGAAGGAAGGAAGGATCGGAAGGAAGTGTCGGAAGGAAGATTCGGAAGGAAGGAAGGAAGGAAGGAAGGAAGGAAGGAAGGAAGGAAGGAAGGAAGGAAGGATCGGAAGGAAGTGTCGGAAGGAAGGAAGGAAGGAAGGAAGGAAGGAAGGAAGGAAGGACGTAAGGAAGGAAGGGAGTGTCTGAAGGAAGTGTCGGAAGGAAGGGTTGGAAGGAAGTGTCGGAAGGAAGTGTCGGGAGGAAGTGTCGGAACGAAGTGTCGGAAGGAAGGAAGTGTCGGAAAGAAGGAAGGAAGGAAGGAAGGAAGGAAGGAAGGAAGGAAGGAAGTGTCGGAAGGAAGTGTCGGAAGGAAGGAAGTAAGGAAAGAAGTGTCGGGAGGAAGGAAGTGTCGGAAGGAAGTGTCGGAAGGAAGTGTCGGAAGGAAGTGTCGGAAGGAAGTGTCGGAAGGAAGTGTCTAAAGGAAGGAAGGAAGGAAGGAAGGATGGAAGGAAGGAAGCATCAGAAGGAAGTATCGGAAGCAAGGAAGGAAGGAAGGAAGGACGGAAGGAATGAAGGGAGTGTCTGAAGGAAGTGTCTGACGGAAGTCGTGGAAGGAAGTGTCGGAAGGAAGGAAGTGTCAGGAGGAAGTGTCGGAAGGAAGTCTCGGAGAGAAGGAAGGAAGTGTCGGAAGGAAGTGTCGGAAGGAAGGAAGTGTCTGAAGGAAGTTTTGGCAGGAAGTTTTGGAAGGAAGGAAGGAAGGAAGGAAGGAAGGAAGGAAGGAAGGAAGGAAGGAAGGAAGGAAGGAAGGAAGGAAGGAAGGAAGGAAGGAAGGAAGGAAGGAAGGAAGGAAGGATAAACGAAGGAAGGAAGGAAGGAAGGAAGGAAGGAAGGAAGGAAGGAAGGAAGGAAGGAAGGAAGGAAGGAAGGAAGGAAGGAAGGAAGGAAGGAAGGAAGGAAGGAAGGAAGGAAGGAAGGAAGGATAAACGAAGGAAGGAAGGAAGGAAGGAAGGAAGGAAGGAAGGAAGGAAGGAAGGAAGGAAGGAAGGAAGGAAGGAAGGAAGGAAGTATAAAGGAAGGAAGGAAGGATCGGAAGGAAGTGTCGGAAGCAAGGAAGGAAGGAATGAAGGAAGGACGTAAGGAAGGAATGGCGTGTCTCAAGGAAGTGTCAGAAGGAAGTGTCGGAAGGAAGTGTTGGAAGGAAGGAAGTGTCGGGAGGAAGTGTCGGAAGGAAGTCTCGGACGGAAGGAAGGAATTGTCGCAAGGAAGTGTCGGAAGGAAGTGTCGGAAGTAAGTGTCGGAAGGAAGTGTCGGAAGGAAGGAAGTGTCGGACGGAAGTGTCGGAATGAAGTGTCAGAAGGAAGGAATTGTCGGAAGGATGTCTCGGAAGGAAATGTCGGAAGGAAGGAAGGAAGTGTCGGAAGGAAGTGTCGCAAAGAAAGTGTTGGAAGGAAGGAAGTGTCGGAAGGAAGGAAGGATGGAAGGAAGGAAGGAAGGACGGAAGGAAGGGAGGAAGTGTCGGAAGGAAGTGTCGGAAGGAGGTGTCGGAAGGAAGTGTCGGAAGGAAGGAAGGAAGGAAGGAAGTAAGGAAGTAATGAAGGATGGAAGGAAGTGTCAGAAGGAATGAAGGAAGTGTCGGAAAGAAGGAAGTGTCAGAAGCAATGAAGGAAGTGTCGGAAGGAAGGAAGTGTCGGAAGGAAGGAAGTGTCGGAAGGAAGTGTCGGAAGGAAGATTCGGAAGGAAGGAAGGAAGGAAGGAAGGAAGGAAGGAAGGAAGGATCGGAAGGAAGTGTCGGAAGGAAGGAAGGAAGGAAGGAAGGAAGGAAGGAAGGAAGGACGTAAGGAAGGAAGGGAGTGTCTGAAGGAAGTGTCGGAAGGAAGGGTTGGAAGGAAGTGTCGGAAGGAAGTGTCGGGAGGAAGTGTCGGAACGAAGTGTCGGAAGGAAGGAAGTGTCGGAAAGAAGGAAGGAAGGAAGGAAGGAAGGAAGGAAGGAAGGAAGGAAGGAAGGAAGGAAGGAAGGAAGGAAGGAAGGAAGGAAGGAAGGAAGGAAGGAAGGAAGTGTCAGAAAAAAGGAAGGAAATGTCGGAAGGAAGGAAGTGTCGGAAGGAATTGTCGGAAGGAAGGAAGGAAGGAAGGAAGGAAGGAAGGAAGGAAGGAAGGAAGGAAGGGAGGAAGGAAGGAAGAAAGGAAGGAAGGGAGTGTCTGAAGGAAGTGTCTTACGGAAGTCGTGGAAGGAAGTGTCGAAAGGATGGAAGTGTCGGGAGGAATGTCGGAAGGAAGTCTCGGAAGGAAGGAAGGAAGTGTCGGAAGGAAGTGTCGGAAGGAAGGAAGTGTCGGAAGGAAGGAAGGAAGGAAGGAAGGAAGGAAGGAAGGAAGGAAGGAAGGAAGTGTCGGAAGGAAGTGTCGGAAGGAAGGAAGGAAGTGTCGGAAGGAAGGAAGGAAGGAAGGAAGGAAGGAAGGAAGGAAGGAAGGAAGGAAGTGTCGGAAAAATGGAAGGAAATGTCGGAAGGAAGGAAGGCAGTGTCGGAAGTACGGAAGTGTCAGAAGGAAGGAAGTGTCGGAAGGAAGTGTCGGAAGGAAGTGTCGGAAGTAAGGAAAGAAGTGTCGGAAGGAAGGAAGTGTCGGAAGGAAGTGTCGGAAGGAAGTGTCGGAAGGAAGTGTCGGAAGGAAGGAAGTAAGGAAGGAAGTGTCGGGAGGAAAGAATTGTCGGAAAGAAGGCAGGAAGTGTCGGAAGGAAGGAAGAATGAATTGTCCGAAGAAAGTGTCGCAAGGAAGTGTTGGAAGCAAGTATCGGAAGGAAGTGTCGGAAGGAGGTGTCGGAAGAAATTGTCGGAAGGAAGGAAGGAAGTGTCATAAGGAAGGAAGTGTCAGAAGTAAGGAAGGAAGTGTCGGAAGGAAGGAAGTGTTGGAAAGAAGTGTGGGAAGGAAGTTAGTGTCGGAAGGAAGTGTCGGAAGGACGTGTCGGAAGGAAGTGTCGGAAGGAAGTGTCGGAAGGAAGTGTCGGAAGGAAGGAAGGAAGGAAGGAAGGAAGGAAGGGAAGTGTCGGAAGGAATTATGGAAGGAAGGGACGTGTCGGAAGGAAGGACCTGTCGGAAGGAAGGACGTGTCGGAAGGAAGTGCCGGAAGGAAGTGTCGGAAGAAAGGAAGGAAGGAAGGAAGGAAGGAAGGAAGGAAGGAAGGAAGGAAGGAAGGAAGGAAGGAAGGAAGGAAGGATCGGAAGGAAGTGTCGGAAGTAAGGAAGGAAGGAAGGAAGGAAGGACGTAAGGAAGGCAGGGAGTGTCTGAAGGAAGTGTCGGGAGGAAGTGCCGGAAGGAAGTCTCGGAAGGAAGGAAGTGTCGGGAGGAAGTGTCGGAAGGAAGTCTCGGAAGGAAGGAAGGAATTGTCGGAAGGAAGTGTCGGAAGGAAGTGTCGGAAGGAAGTGTCGGAAGGAAGTGTCGGAAGGAAGTGTCGGAAGGAAGGAAGGAAGGAAGGAAGGAAGGAAGGAAGGAAGGAAGGAAGGAAGTGTCGGGAGGAAGGAAGTGTCGGAAGGAAGTGTCGGAAGGAAGTGTCGGAAGGAAGTGTCGGAAGGAAGGAAGGAAGGAAGGAACGAAGGAAGGAAGGAAGGAAGTGTCGGGAGGAAGGAAGTGTCAGAAGGAAGTGTCGGAAGGAAGTGTTGGAAGGAAGTGTCGGAAGGAGTGTCGGACGGAAGTGTCGGAAGTGTCGGATGGAAGGGAGGAAGGAAGGAAGGAAGGAAAGAAGGAAGGAAGGAAGGAAGGAAGGAAGGAAGGAAGGAAGGAAGGAAGGAAGGAAGGAAGGAAGGAAGGAAGGAAGGAAGGAAGGAAGGAAGGAAGGAAGGAAGTGTCGAAACTAAGGAAGCGTTGGAAGGATGTGTCGGTAGCAAGGAAGGTAGTAAGGAAGGAAGGACGGAAGGAAGGAAGGGAGTGTCTGAAGGAAGTGTCGGAAGGAAGTGAAGGATGGAAGGAAGGAAGGAAGGAAGGAAGGAAGGAAGGAAGGAAGAAGGAAGGAAGGAAGGAAGGAAGGAAGGAAGGAAGGAAGGAAGGAAGGAAGGAAAGAAGGAAGGAAGGAAGGATCGGAAGGAATTGTCGGAAGGAAGGAAGGAAGGAAGGACGTAAGGAAGGAATGGAGTGTCTGAAAGAATTGTCGGAAGGAAGTGTCGGAAGGAAGTGTCGGAAGGAAGGAAGTGTCGGGAGGAAGTTTCGGAAGGAAGTCTCGGAAGGAAGGAAGGAAGGAATTGTCGCAAGGAAGTGTCAGAAGGAAGTTTCGGAAGGAAGTGTCGGAAGGAAGTGGCGGAAGGAAGTGTCGGAAGGAAGTGTCGGCAATAAGGAAGGAAGGAAGGAAGGAAGGAAGGAAGGAAGGAAGGAAGGAAGGAAGGAAGGAAGGAAGGAAGGAAGGAAGGAAGGAAGGAAGGAAGGAAGGAAGGAAGGAAGTGTCGGAAGGAAGGAAGGAAGGAAGTGTTGGAAGGAAGTGTCGGAAGGAGTGTCGGACGGAAGTGTCGGAAGTGTCTGATGGAAGGGAGGAAGGAAGGAAGGAAGGAAAGAAGGAAGGAAGGAAGGAAGGAAGGAAGGAAGGAAGGAAGGAAGGAAGGAAGGAAGGAAGGAAGGAAGTGTCGGAAGGAAGGAAGGAAGGAAGGAAGGAAGGAAGGAAGGAAGGAAGGAAGGAAGGAAGTGTCGAAACTAAGGAAGCGTTGGAAGGATGTGTCGGTAGCAAGGAAGGTAGTAAGGAAGGAAGGACGGAAGGAAGGAAGGGAGTGTCTGAAGGAAGTGTCGGAAGGAAGTGAAGGAAGGAAGGAGGAAGGAAGGAAGGAAGGAAGGAAGGAAGGAAAGAAGGAAGGAAGGAAGGATCTGAAGGAATTGTCGGAAGGAAGGAAGGAAGGAAGGACGTAAGGAAGGAATGGAGTGTCTGAAAGAATTGTCGGAAGGAAGTGTCGGAAGGAGTGTCGGAAGGAAGGAAGTGTCGGGAGGAAGTGTCGGAAGGAAGTCTCGGAAGGAAGGAAGGAAGGAATTGTCGCAAGGAAGTGTCAGAAGGAAGTTTCGGAAGGAAGTGTCGGAAGGAAGTGGCGGAAGGAAGTGTCGGAAGGAAGTGTCGGCAAGAAGGAAGGAAGGAAGGAAGGAAGGAAGTGTCGGAAGGAAGGAAGGAAGGAAGGAAGGAAGGAAGGAAGGAAGGAAGGAAGTGTCGGAAGGAAGGAAGGAAGGAAGGAAGGAAGGAAGGAAGGAAGGAAGTGTCGGAAGGAAGTGTCGGAAGGTAGTGTCGGAAGGAAGTGTCGGAAGGAAGTGTCGGAAGGAAGTGTCGGAAGGAAGGGAAGGAAAGAAGGAAGGAAGGAAGGAAGGAAGGAAGGAAGGAAGGAAGGAAGGAAGGAAGGAAGGAAGGAAGGAAGGAAGGAAGGAAGGAAGTGTCGGAAGGAAGGAAGGAAGGAAGGAAGGAAGGAAGGAAGGAAGGAAGAAGGAAGGACGTAAAGAAGGAAGGAAGTGTCTGAAGGAAGGAAGTGTCGGGAGGAAGTGTCGAAGGAAGGAAGGAAGGAAGGAAGGAAGGAAGGAAGGAAGGAAGGAAGAAGGAAGGAAGGAAGGATCGGAAGGAAGTGTCGGAAGCAAGGAAGGAAGGAAGGAAGGAAAAACGTAAGGAAGTAAGGGAGTGTCTAAAGGAAGTGTCGGAAGGAAGTGTCGGAAGGAAGTGTCGGAAGGAAGGAAGTGTCGGGAGGAAGTGTCGGAAGGAAGTCTCGGAAGGACGGAAGGAATTGTCGGAAGGAAGTGTCGGAAGGAAGTGTCGGAAGGAAGTGTCGGAAGGAAGTGTCGGAAGGAAGGAAGGAAGGAAGGAAGGAAGGAAGGAAGGAAGGAAGTGTCGGAAAAAAGGAAGGAAATGTTGGAAGGAAGGAAGAGTCGAAAGGAATTGTCGGAAGGAAGTAAGGCAGTGTCGGAAGTACGGAAGTGTCCGAAGTAAGGAAATGTCGGAAGGAAGTGTCGGAAGGAAGTGACGGAAGGAAGTGTCGGAAGGAAGTGTCGGAAGGAAGTGTCGGAAGTAAGAAAGAAGTGTCGGAAGGAAGGAAGTGTCGGAAGGATGTGTCGGAAGGAAGTGTCGGAAGGAAGTGTCGGAAGGAAGGAAGTAAGGAAAGAAGTGTCGGGAGGAAGGAAGTGTCGGAAGGAAGTGTCGGAAGGTAGTGTCGGAAGGAAGTGTCGGAAGGAAGTGTCGGAAGGAAGTGTCGGAAGGAAGGGAAGGAAAGAAGGAAGGAAGGAAGGAAGGAAGGAAGGAAGGAAGGAAGGAAGGAAGGAAGGAAGGAAGGAAGGAAGGAAGTGTCGGAAGGAAGGAAGGAAGGAAGGAAGGAAGGAAGGAAGGAAGGAAGGAAGGAAGGAAGGAAGGAAGGACGTAAAGAAGGAAGGAAGTGTCTGAAGGAAGGAAGTGTCGGGAGGAAGTGTCGGAAGGAAGGAAGGAAGGAAGGAAGGAAGGAAGGAAGGAAGGAAGGATCGGAAGGAAGTGTCGGAAGCAAGGAAGGAAGGAAGGAAGGAAAAACGTAAGGAAGTAAGGAGTGTCTAAAGGAAGTGTCGGAAGGAAGTGTCGGAAGGAAGTGTCGGAAGGAAGGAAGTGTCGGGAGGAAGTGTCGGAAGGAAGTCTCGGAAGGACGGAAGGAATTGTCGGAAGGAAGTGTCGGAAGGAAGTGTCGGAAGGAAGTGTCGGAAGGAAGGAAGGAAGGAAGGAAGGAAGGAAGGAAGGAAGGAAGTGTCGGAAAAAAGGAAGGAAATGTCGGAAGGAAGGAAGTGTCGAAAGGAATTGTCGGAAGGAAGTAAGGCAGTGTCGGAAGTACGGAAGTGTCCGAAGTAAGGAAATGTCGGAAGGAAGTGTCGGAAGGAAGTGACGGAAGGAAGTGTCGGAAGGAAGTGTCGGAAGGAAGTGTCGGAAGTAAGGAAAGAAGTGTCGGGAAGGAAGGAAGTGTCGGAAGGATGTGTCGAAGGAAGTGTCGGAAGGAAGTGTCGGAAGGAAGGAAGTAAGGAAAGAAGTGTCGGGAGGAAGGAAGTGTCGGAAGGAAGTGTCGGAAGGAAGTGTCGGAAGGAAGTGTCGGAAGGAAGGAAGTGTCGGAAGGAAGGAAGGAAGGAAGGAAGGAAGGAAGGAAGGAAGGAAGGAAGTGTCGGAAGGAAGTGTCGGAAGGAAGTGTCGGAAGGAAGTGTCGGAAGGAAGGAAGGAAGGAAGGAAGGAAGGAAGGAAGGAAGGAAGGAAGGAAGTGTCGGAATGAAGTGTCGGAAGTAAGGAAAGAAGTGTCGGAAGGAAGGAAGTGTCGGAAGGAAGGAAGTGTCGGAAGGAAGTGTTGGAAGGAAGGTAGGAAGGAAGGGAGGACGGAAGAAAAGAAGTGAGTGTCTGAAGGAAGTGTCGGAAGGAAGTGTCAGAAGGAAGTGTCAGAAGGAAGTGTCAGATGGAAGGAAGGAAGGAAGGAAGGAAGGAAGGAAGGAAGGAAGGAAGGAAGGAAGGAAGGAAGGAAGGAAGGAAGGAAGGAAGGAAGGAAGGAAGGAAGGAAGGAAGGGAGTGTCTGAAGGAAGTGTCTTACGGAAGTCGTGGAAGGAAGTGTCGAAAGGATGGAAGTGTCGGGAGGAATGTCGGAAGGAAGTCTCGGAAGGAAGGAAGGAAGTGTCGGAAGGAAGGAAGGAAGGAAGGAAGGAAGGAAGGAAGGAAGGAAGTGTCGGAAGGAAGTGTCGGAAGGAAGTGTCGGAAGGAAGTGTCGGAAGGAAGGAAGGAAGGAAGGAAGGAAGGAAGGAAGGAAGGAAGGAAGTGTCGGAAAAATGGAAGGAAATGTCGGAAGGAAGGAAGTGTCGGAAGGAATTGTCGGAAGGAAGTAAGGCAGTGTCGGAAGTACGGAAGTGTCAGAAGGAAGGAAGTGTCGGAAGGAAGTGTCGGAAGGAAGTGTCGGAAGTAAGGAAAGAAGTGTCGGAAGGAAGGAAGTGTCGGAAGGAAGTGTCGGAAAGAAGTGTCGGAAGGAAGTGTCGGAAGGAAGGAAGTAAGGAAGGAAGTGTCGGGAGGAAAGAAGTGTCGGAAGGAAGTGTCGGAAGGAAGTGTCGGAAGGAAGTGTCGGAAGGAAGTGTCGGTAGGAAGTGTTGGAAGGAAGGAAGGAAGTGTTGGAAGGAAGGAAGGAAGGAAGGAAGGAAGGAAGGAAGGAAGGAAGGAAGGAAGGAAGGAAGGAAGGAAGGAAGGAAGGAAGGAAGGAAGGAAGGATAAAGGAAGGAAGGAAGGATCGGAAGGAAGTGTCGGAAGCAAGGAAGGAAGGAATGAAGGAAGGACGTAAGGAAGGAATGGCGTGTCTCCAGGAAGTGTCGGAAGGAAGTGTCGGAAGGAAGTGTCGGAAGGAAGGAAGTGTTGGGAGGAAGTGTCGGAAGGAAGTCTCGGACGGAAGGAAGGAATTGTCGCAAGGAAGTGTCGGAAGGAAGTGTCGGAAGGAAGTGTCGGAAGGAAGTGTCGGAAGGAATTGTCGGAAGGAAGGAAGTGTCGGACGGAAGTGTCGGAATGAAGTGTCAGAAGGAAGGAATTGTCGGAAGGATGTCTAGGAAGGAAATGTCGGAAGGAAGGAAGGAAGTGTCGGAAAGAAGTGTCGCAAGGAAGTGTTGGAAGGAAGGAAGTGTCGGAAGGAAGGAAGGATGGAAGGAAGGAAGGAAGGACGGAAGGAAGAGAGGAAGTGTCGGAAGGAAGTGTCGGAAGGAGGTGTCGAAAGGAAGTGTCGGAAGGAAGGAAGGAAGGAAGTAAGGAAGTAATGAAGGATGGAAGGAAGTGTCAGAAGGAAGGAAGGAAGTGTCAGAAAGAAGGAAGTGTCAGAAGCAATGAAGGAAGTGTCGGAAGGAAGGAAGTGTCGGAAGGAAGGGAGTGTCTGAAGGAAGTGTCGGAAGGAAGATTAGGAAGGAAGGAAGGAAGGAAGGAAGGAAGGAAGGAAGGAAGGAAGGAAGGAAGGAAGGAAGGAAGGATCGGAAGGAAGTGTCGGAAGGAAGTGTTGGAAGGAAGTGTCGGAAGGAAGGAAGTGTCGGGAGGAAGTGTCGGAAGGAAGTCTCGGAAGGAAGGAAGGAATTGTCGCAAGGAAGTGTCGGAAGGAGGTGTCGGAAGGAAGGAAGTGTCGGAAGGAAGGAAGGAAGGAAGGAAGGAAGGAAGGAAGGAAGGAAGCATCAGAAGGAAGTGTCGGAAGCAAGGAAGGAAGGAAGGAAGGACGGAAGGAATGAAGGGAGTGTCTGAAGGAAGTGTCAGATGGAAGTCGTGGAAGGAAGTGTCGGCAGGAAGGAAGTGTCAGGAGGAAGTGTCGGAAGGAAGTCTCGGAAAGAAGGAAGGAAGTGTCGGAAGGAAGTGTCGGAAGGAAGGAAGTGTCTGAAGGAAGTTTAGGAAGGAAGTTTAGGAAGGAAGTTTTGGAAGGAAGTTTTGGAAGGAAGTTTTGGAAGGAAGGAAGGAAGGAAGGAAGGAAGGAAGGAAGGAAGGAAGGAAGGAAGGAAGGAAGGAAGGAAGGAAGGAAGGAAGGAAGGAAGGAAGGAAGGAAGGAAGGAAGGAAGGAAGGAAGGAAGGAAGGAAGGAAGGAAGGATAAAGGAAGGAAGGATAAAGGAAGGAAGGAAGGAAGGAAGGAAGGAAGAAAGGAAGGAAGGAAGGAAGGAAGGAAGGAAGGAAGGAAGGAAGGAAGGAAGGAAGGAAGGAAGGAAGGAAGGAAGGAAGGAAGGAAGGAAGGAAGGAAGGAAGGAAGGAAGGAAGGAAGGAAGGAAGGAAGGATAAAGGAAGGAAGGAAGGATTGGAAGGAAGTGTCGGAAGCAAGGAAGGAAGGAATGAAGGAAGGACGTAAGGAAGGAATGGCGTGTCTCCAGGAAGTGTCGGAAGGAAGTGTCGGAAGGAAGTGTCGGAAGGAAGGAAGTGTTGGGAGGAAGTGTCGGAAGGAAGTCTCGGACGGAAGGAAGGAATTGTCGCAAGGAAGTGTCGGAAGGAAGTGTCGGAAGGAAGTGTCGGAAGGAAGTGTCGGAAGGAATTGTTGGAAGGAAGGAAGTGTCGGACGGAACTGTCGGAATGAAGTGTCAGAAGGAAGGAATTGTCGGAAGGATGTCTAGGAAGGAAATGTCGGAAGGAAGGAAGGAAGTGTCGGAAAGAAGTGTCGCAAGGAAGTGTTGGAAGGAAGGAAGTGTCGGAAGGAAGGAAGGATGGAAGGAAGGAAGGAAGGACGGAAGGAAGAGAGGAAGTGTCGGAAGGAAGTGTCGGAAGGAGGTGTCGAAAGGAAGTGTCGGAAGGAAGGAAGGAAGGAAGTAAGGAAGTAATGAAGGATGGAAGGAAGTGTCAGAAGGAAGGAAGGAAGTGTCAGAAAGAAGGAAGTGTCAGAAGCAATGAAGGAAGTGTCGGAAGGAAGGAAGTGTCGGAAGGAAGGGAGTGTCTGAAGGAAGTGTCGGAAGGAAGATTCGGAAGGAAGGAAGGAAGGAAGGAAGGAAGGAAGGAAGGAAGGAAGGAAGGAAGGAAGGAAGGAAGGATCGGAAGGAAGTGTCGGAAGGAAGTGTTGGAAGGAAGTGTCGGAAGGAAGGAAGTGTCGGGAGGAAGTGTCGGAAGGAAGTCTCGGAAGGAAGGAAGGAATTGTCGCAAGGAAGTGTCGGAAGGAGGTGTCGGAAGGAAGGAAGTGTCGGAAGGAAGGAAGGAAGGAAGGAAGGAAGGAAGGAAGGAAGGAAGGAAGGAAGCATCAGAAGGAAGTGTCGGAAGCAAGGAAGGAAGGAAGGAAGGACGGAAGGAATGAAGGGAGTGTCTGAAGGAAGTGTCAGATGGAAGTCGTGGAAGGAAGTGTCGGCAGGAAGGAAGTGTCAGGAGGAAGTGTCGGAAGGAAGTCTCGGAAAGAAGGAAGGAAGTGTCGGAAGGAAGTGTCGGAAGGAAGGAAGTGTCTGAAGGAAGTTTTGGAAGGAAGTTTTGGAAGGAAGTTTTGGAAGGAAGTTTTGGAAGGAAGGAAGGAAGGAAGGAAGGAAGGAAGGAAGGAAGGAAGGAAGGAAGGAAGGAAGGAAGGAAGGAAGGAAGGAAGGAAGGAAGGAAGGAAGGAAGGAAGGAAGGAAGGAAGGAAGGAAGGAAGGATAAAGGAAGGAAGGATAAAGGAAGGAAGGAAGGAAGGAAGGAAGGAAGAAAGGAAGGAAGGAAGGAAGGAAGGAAGGAAGGAAGGAAGGAAGGAAGGAAGGAAGGAAGGAAGGAAGGAAGGAAGGAAGGAAGGAAGGAAGGAAGGAAGGAAGGAAGGAAGGAAGGAAGGAAGGAAGGAAGGATAAAGGAAGGAAGGAAGGATTGGAAGGAAGTGTCGGAAGCAAGGAAGGAAGGAATGAAGGAAGGACGTAAGGAAGGAATGGCGTGTCTCAAGGAAGTGTCGGAAGGAAGTGTCGGAAGGAAGTGTCGGAAGGAAGGAAGTGTTGGGAGGAAGTGTCGGAAGGAAGTCTCGGACGGAAGGAAGGAATTGTCGCAAGGAAGTGTCGGAAGGAAGTGTCGGAAGGAAGTGTCGGAAGGAAGTGTCGGAAGGAATTGTCGGAAGGAAGGAAGTGTCGGACGGAAGTGTCGGAATGAAGTGTCAGAAGGAAGGAATTGTCGGAAGGATGTCTAGGAAGGAAATGTCGGAAGGAAGGAAGGAAGTGTCGGAAAGAAGTGTCGCAAGGAAGTGTTGGAAGGAAGGAAGTGTCGGAAGGAAGGAAGGATGGAAGGAAGGAAGGAAGGACGGAAGGAAGAGAGGAAGTGTCGGAAGGAAGTGTCGGAAGGAGGTGTCGAAAGGAAGTGTCGGAAGGAAGGAAGGAAGGAAGTAAGGAAGTAATGAAGGATGGAAGGAAGTGTCAGAAGGAAGGAAGGAAGTGTCAGAAAGAAGGAAGTGTCAGAAGCAATGAAGGAAGTGTCGGAAGGAAGGAAGTGTCGGAAGGAAGGGAGTGTCTGAAGGAAGTGTCGGAAGGAAGATTCGGAAGGAAGGAAGGAAGGAAGGAAGGAAGGAAGGAAGGAAGGAAGGAAGGAAGGAAGGAAGGAAGGAAGGAAGGAAGGATCGGAAGGAAGTGTCGGAAGGAAGTGTTGGAAGGAAGTGTCGGAGAGGAAGGAAGTGTCGGGAGGAAGAGTCGGAAGGAAGTCTCGGAAGGAAGGAAGGAATTGTCGCAAGGAAGTGTCGGAAGGAGGTGTCGGAAGGAAGGAAGTGTCGGAAGGAAGGAAGGAAGGAAGGAAGGAAGGAAGGAAGGAAGGAAGGAAGGAAGGAAGCATCAGAAGGAAGTGTCGGAAGCAAGGAAGGAAGGAAGGAAGGACGGAAGGAATGAAGGGAGTGTCTGAAGGAAATGTCAGATGGAAGTCGTGGAAGGAAGTGTCGGCAGGAAGGAAGTGTCAGTAGGAAGTGTCGGAAGGAAGTCTCGGAAAGAAGGAAGGAAGTGTCGGAAGGAAGTGTCGGAAGGAAGGAAGTGTCTGAAGGAAGTTTTGGAAGGAAGTTTTGGAAGGAAGTTTTGGAAGGAAGTTTTGGAAGGAAGGAAGGAAGGAAGGAAGGAAGGAAGGAAGGAAGGAAGGAAGGAAGGAAGGAAGGAAGGAAGGAAGGAAGGAAGGAAGGAAGGAAGGAAGGAAGGAAGGAAGGAAGGAAGGAAGGAAGGAAGGATAAAGGAAGGAAGGATAAAGGAAGGAAGGAAGGAAGGAAGGAAGAAAGGAAGGAAGGAAGAAAGGAAGGAAGGAAGGAAGGAAGGAAGGAAGGAAGGAAGGAAGGAAGGAAGGAAGGAAGGAAGGAAGGAAGGAAGGAAGGATAAAGGAAGGAAGGAAGGATTGGAAGGAAGTGTCGGAAGCAAGGAAGGAAGGAATGAAGGAAGGACGTAAGGAAGGAATGGCGTGTCTCAAGGAAGTGTCGGAAGGAAGTGTCGGAAGGAAGTGTCGGAAGGAAGGAAGTGTTGGGAGGAAGTGTCGGAAGGAAGTCTCGGACGGAAGGAAGGAATTGTCGCAAGGAAGTGTCGGAAGGAAGTGTCGGAAGGAAGTGTCGGAAGGAAGTGTCGGAAGGAATTGTTGGAAGGAAGGAAGTGTCGGACGGAAGTGTCGGAATGAAGTGTCAGAAGGAAGGAATTGTCGGAAGGATGTCTAGGAAGGAAATGTCGGAAGGAAGGAAGGAAGTGTCGGAAAGAAGTGTCGCAAGGAAGTGTTGGAAGGAAGGAAGTGTCGGAAGGAAGGAAGGATGGAAGGAAGGAAGGAAGGACGGAAGGAAGAGAGGAAGTGTCGGAAGGAAGTGTCGGAAGGAGGTGTCGAAAGGAAGTGTCGGAAGGAAGGAAGGAAGGAAGTAAGGAAGTAATGAAGGATGGAAGGAAGTGTCAGAAGGAAGGAAGGAAGTGTCAGAAAGAAGGAAGTGTCAGAAGGAATGAAGGAAGTGTCGGAAGGAAGGAAGTGTCGGAAGGAAGGGAGTGTCTGAAGGAAGTGTCGGAAGGAAGATTCGGAAGGAAGGAAGGAAGGAAGGAAGGAAGGAAGGAAGGAAGGAAGGAAGGAAGGAAGGAAGGAAGGAAGGATCGGAAGGAAGTGTCGGAAGGAAGTGTTGGAAGGAAGTGTCGGAAGGAAGGAAGTGTCGGGAGGAAGTGTCGGAAGGAAGTCTCGGAAGGAAGGAAGGAATTGTCGCAAGGAAGTGTCGGAAGGAGGTGTCGGAAGGAAGGAAGTGTCGGAAGGAAGGAAGGAAGGAAGGAAGGAAGGAAGGAAGGAAGGAAGGAAGGAAGCATCAGAAGGAAGTGTCGGAAGCAAGGAAGGAAGGAAGGAAGGACGGAAGGAATGAAGGGAGTGTCTGAAGGAAGTGTCAGATGGAAGTCGTGGAAGGAAGTGTCGGCAGGAAGGAAGTGTCAGGAGGAAGTGTCGGAAGGAAGTCTCGGAAAGAAGGAAGGAAGTGTCGGAAGGAAGTGTCGGAAGGAAGGAAGTGTCTGAAGGAAGTTTTGGAAGGAAGTTTTGGAAGGAAGTTTTGGAAGGAAGGAAGGAAGGAAGGAAGGAAGGAAGGAAGGAAGGAAGGAAGGAAGGAAGGAAGGAAGGAAGGAAGGAAGGAAGGAAGGAAGGAAGGAAGGAAGGAAGGAAGGAAGGAAGGAAGGAAGGAAGGAAGGAAGGAAGGAAGGAAGGAAGGAAGGATAAAGGAAGGAAGGATAAAGGAAGGAAGGAAGGAAGGAAGGAAGAAAGGAAGGAAGGAAGGAAGGAAGGAAGGAAGGAAGGAAGGAAGGAAGGAAGGAAGGAAGGAAGGAAGGAAGGAAGGAAGGAAGGAAGGAAGGAAGGAAGGAAGGAAGGAAGGAAGGAAGGAAGGAAGGATAAAGGAAGGAAGGAAGGATTGGAAGGAAGTGTCGGAAGCAAGGAAGGAAGGAATGAAGGAAGGACGTAAGGAAGGAATGGCGTGTCTCAAGGAAGTGTCGGAAGGAAGTGTCGGAAGGAAGTGTCGGAAGGAAGGAAGTGTTGGGAGGAAGTGTCGGAAGGAAGTCTCGGACGGAAGGAAGGAATTGTCGCAAGGAAGTGTCGGAAGGAAGTGTCGGAAGGAAGTGTCGGAAGGAAGTGTCGGAAGGAAGTGTCGGAAGGAAGGAAGTGTCGGACGGAACTGTCGGAATGAAGTGTCAGAAGGAAGGAATTGTCGGAAGGATGTCTAGGAAGGAAATGTCGGAAGGAAGGAAGGAAGTGTCGGAAAGAAGTGTCGCAAGGAAGTGTTGGAAGGAAGGAAGTGTCGGAAGGAAGGAAGGATGGAAGGAAGGAAGGAAGGACGGAAGGAAGAGAGGAAGTGTCGGAAGGAAGTGTCGGAAGGAGGTGTCGAAAGGAAGTGTCGGAAGGAAGGAAGGAAGGAAGTAAGGAAGTAATGAAGGATGGAAGGAAGTGTCAGAAGGAAGGAAGGAAGTGTCAGAAAGAAGGAAGTGTCAGAAGCAATGAAGGAAGTGTCGGAAGGAAGGAAGTGTCGGAAGGAAGGGAGTGTCTGAAGGAAGTGTCGGAAGGAAGATTCGGATGGAAGGAAGGAAGGAAGGAAGGAAGGAAGGAAGGAAGGAAGGAAGGAAGGAAGGAAGGAAGGAAGGAAGGATCGGAAGGAAGTGTCGGAAGGAAGTGTTGGAAGGAAGTGTTGGAAGGAAGGAAGTGTCGGGAGGAAGTGTCGGAAGGAAGTCTCGGAAGGAAGGAAGGAATTGTCGCAAGGAAGTGTCGGAAGGAGGTGTCGGAAGGAAGGAAGTGTCGGAAGGAAGGAAGTGTCGGAAGGAAGGAAGGAAGGCAGGAAGGAAGGAAGGAAGGAAGGAAGGAAGGAAGGAAGGAAGGAAGGAAGGAAGGAAGTGTCAGAAAAAAGGAAGGAAATGTCTGAAGGAAGGAAGTGTCGGAAGGAATTTTCGGAAGGAAGGAAGGAATTTTCGGAAGGAAGGAAGGAATTTTCGGAAGGAAGGAAGGAAGGAAGGAAGGAAGGAAGGAAGGAAGGAAGGAAGGAAGGAAGGAAGGAAGGAAGGAAGGAAGGAAGGAAGGAAGGAAGTGTCGGAAGGAAGTGTCGGAAGGAAGTGTCGGAAGGAAGTGTCGGAAGGAAGGAAGGAAGGAAGGAAGGAAGGAAGCAAGTGTCGGAATGAAGTGTCGGAAGTAAGGAAAGAAGTGTCGGAAGGAAGGAAGTGTCGGAAGGAAGTGTTGGAAGGAAGGTAGGAAGGAAGGGAGGACGGAAGGAAGGAAGGGAGTGTCTGAAGGAAGTGTCGGAAGGAAATGTCGGAAGGAAGTGTCGGATGGAAGGAAGGAAGGAAGGAAGGAAGGAAGGAAGGAAGGAAGGAAGGAAGGAAGGAAGGAAGGAAGGAAGGAAGGAAGGAAGGAAGGAAGGAGGGAAGGAATGAAGGGAGTGTCTGAAGGAAGTCTCTTACGGAAGTCGTGGAAGGAAGTGTCGAAAGGAAGGAAGTGTCGGGAGGAATGTCGGAAGGAAGTCTCGGAAGGAAGGAAGGAAGTGTCGGAAGGGAGGAAAGGAGGAAGGAAGGAGGTGTCGGAAGGAAGGAAGTGTCGGAAGGAAGGAAGGAAGGAAGGAAGGAAGGAAGGAAGGAACTGTCGGAAGGAAGGAAGTGTCGGAAGGAATTGTCGGAAGGAAGTAAGGCAGTGTCGGAAGTACGGAAGTGTCAGAAGTAAGGAAGTGTCGGAAGGAAGTGTCGGAAGGAAGTGTCGGAAGTAAGGAAAGAAGTGTCGGAAGGAAGGAAGTGTCGGAAGGAAGTGTCGGAAGGAAGTGTCGGAAGGAAGTGTCGGAAGGAAGTGTCAGAAGGAAGTGTCGGAAAGAAGGAAGGAAGGAAGGAAGGAAGGAAGGAAGGAAGGAAGGAAGGAAGGAAGGAAGGAAGGAAGGAAGGAAGGAAGGGAGTGTCTGAAGGAAGTGTCAGACGGAAGTGTCGGAAGGAAGTGTCGGAAGGAAGGAAGTGTCGGAAGGAAGGAAGTGTCGGAAGGAAGGAAGGAAGGAAGGAAGGAAGGAAGGAAGGAAGGAAGGAAGGAAGGAAGGAAGGAAGGAAGGGAGTGTCTGAAGGAAGTGTCAGACGGAAGTGTCGGAAGGAAGTGTCGGAAGGAAGGAAGTGTCAGGAGGAAGTGTCGGAAGGAAGTCTCGGAAAGAAGGAAGGAAGTGTAGGAAGGAAGTGTCGGAAGGAAGGAAGCCCTGAAGGAAGTTTTGGAAGGAAGTGTCGGAAGGAAGGAAGGAAGGAAGGAAGGAAGGACGGAAGGAAGGAAGGAAGGATAAAGGAAGGAAGGATAAAGGAAGGAAGGAAGGAAGGAAGGAAGGAAGGAAGGAAGGAAGGAAGGAAGGAAGGAAGGAAGGAAGGAAGGAAGGAAGGAAGGAAGGAAGGAAGTGTCGGAAGCAAGGAAGGAAGGAAGGAAGGAAGGAAGCAAGTGTCGGAATGAAGTGTCGGAAGTAAGGAAAGAAGTGTCGGAAGGAAGGAAGTGTCGGAAGGAAGTGTCGGAAGGAAGGTAGGAAGGAAGGGAGGACGGAAGGAAGGAAGGGAGTGTCTGAAGGAAGTGTCGGAAGGAAGTGTCGGAAGGAAGTGTCGGATGGAAGGAAGGAAGGAAGGAAGGAAGGAAGGAAGGAAGGAAGGAAGGAAGGAAGGACGGAAGGAATGAAGGGAGTGTCTGAAGGAAGTGTCTTACGGAAGTCGTGGAAGGAAGTGTCGAAAGGAAGGAAGTGTCGGGAGGAATGTCGGAAGGAAGTCTCGGAAGGAAGGAAGGAAGTGTCGGAAGGAAGGAAGTGTCGGAAGGAAGGAAGGAAGGACGGAAGGAAGGAAGGAAGGAAGGAACTGTCGGAAGGAATGAAGTGTCGGAAGGAATTGTCGGAATGAAGTAAGGCAGTGTCGGAAGTACGGAAGTGTCAGAAGTAAGGAAGTGTCGGAAGGAAGTGTAGGAAGGAAGTGTCGGAAGTAAGGAAAGAAGTGTCGGAAGGAAGGAAGTGTCGGAAGGAAGTGTCGGAAGGAAGTGTCGGAAGGAAGTGTCGGAAGGAAGTATCGGAAAGAAGGAAGTAAGGAAGGAAGTGTCGGGAGGAAGGAAGTGTCGGAAGGAAGTGTCGGAAGGAAGTGTCGGAAGGAAGTGTCAGAAGGAAGTGTTGGAAAGAAGGAAGAAAGGAAGGAAGGAAGGAAGGAAGGAAGGAAGGAAGGAAGGAAGGAAGGAAGGAAGGAAGGAAGGAAGGAAGGAAGGAAGGAAGCTTCAGAAGCAAGTGACGGAAGCAAGGAAGGAAGGAAGGAAGGACGGAAGGAATGAAGGGAGTGTCTGAAGGAAGTGTCAGACGGAAGTCGTGGAAGGAAGTGTCGGAAGGAAGGAAGTGTCAGGAGGAAGTGTCGGAAGGAAGTCTCGGAAAGAAGGAACGAAGTGTCGGAAGGAAGTGTCGGAAGGAAGGAAGTGTCTGAAGGAAGATTTGGAAGGAAGTTTAGGAAGGAAGGAAGGAAGGAAGGAAGGAAGGAAGGAAGGAAGGAAGGAAGGAAGGAAGGAAGGATAAAGGAAGGAAGGAAGGATCGGAAGGAAGTTTCGGAAGCAAGGAAGGAAGGAATGAAGGAAGGACGTAAGGAAGGAATGGCGTGTCTCAAGGAAGTGTCGGAAGGAAGTGTCGGAAGGAATTGTCGGAAGGAAGGAAGTGTCGGGAGGAAGTGTCGGAAGGAAGTCTCGGACGGAAGGAAGGAATTGTCGCAAAGAAGTGTCGGAAGGAAGTGTCGGAAGGAAGTGTCGGAAGGAAGTGTCGGAAGGAAGTGTCGGAAGGAAGGAAGGAAGTGTCCGAAGGAAGTGTCGCAAGGAAGTGTTGGAAGGAAGGAAGTGTCGGAAGGAAGGAAAGATGGAAGGAAGGAAGGAAGGACGGAAGGAAGGGAGGAAGTGTCGGAAGGAAGTGTCGGAAGGAGGTGTCGGAAGGTAGTGTCGGAAGGAAGTGTCGGAAGGAAGTAAGGAAGTAATGAAGGATGGAAGGAAGCGTCAGAAGGAAGGAAGGAAGTGTCAGAAAGAAGGAAGTGTCAGAAGCAATGAAGGAAGTGTCGGAAGGAAGGAAGTGTCGGAAGGAAGGAAGTGTCGGAAGGAAGTGTCGGAAGGAAGATTCGGAAGGAAGGAAGGAAGGAAGGAAGGAAGGAAGGAAGGAAGGAAGGAAGGAAGGAAGGATCGGAAGGAAGTGTCGGAAGGAAGGAAGGAAGGAAGGAAGGAAGGAAGGACGTAAGGAAGGAAGGGAGTGTCTGAAGGAAGTGTCGGAAGGAAGTGTTGGAAGGAAGTGTCGGAAGGAAGGAATTATCGGGAGGAAGTGTCGGAAGGAAGTCTCGGAAGGAAGGAAGGAATTGTCGGAAGGAAGTGTCGGAAGGAAGTGTCGGAAGGAAGTGTCGGAAAGAAGTGTCGGAAGGAAGGAAGGAAGGAAGGAAGGAAGGAAGAAAGGAAGGAAGGAAGGAAGGAAGGAAGGAAGGAAGGAAGGAAGGAAGGAAGGAAGGAAGGAAGGAAGGAAGGAAGGAAGGAAGGAAGGAAGGAAGGAAGTGTCAGAAAAAAGGAAGGAAATGTCGGAAGGAAGGAAGTGTCGGAAGGAATTGTCGGAAGGAAGGAAGGAAGGAAGGAAGGAAGGAAGGAAGGAAGGAAGGAAGGAAGGAAGAGTAAGAGTCGGAATGAAGTGTCGGAAGTAAGGAAAGAAGTGTCGGAAGGAAGGAAATGTCGGAAGGAAGTGTTGGAAGGAAGGTAGGAAGGAAGGGAGGACGGAAGAAAGGAAGGGAGTGTCTGAAGGAAGTGTCGGAAGGAAGTGTCGGAAGGAAGTGTCGAAAGGAAGGAAGTGTCGGGAGGAATGTCGGAAGGAAGTCTCGGAAGGAAGGAAGGAAGTGTCGGAAGGAAGGAAGTGTCGGAAGGGAGGAAGGAAGGAAGGAAGGAAGGAAGGAAGGAAGGAAGGAAGGAAGGAAGGAAGGAAGGAAGGAAGGAAGGAGGTATCGGAAGGAAGTGTAGGAAGGAAGTGTCGGAAGGAAGTGTCGGAAGGAAGGGAACAAGGAACGAAGGAAGGAAGGAAGGAAGGGTCGGAAGGAACGAGGTTTCGGAAGGAAGTGCCGGAAGCAGGTGTCGAAAGAACGGAAGGAAGTGTCAGAAGGAAAGAAGTGTCAGAAGGAAGTGTCAAAGGACAGGAAGGAAGTGTCAGAAGGAAGGAAGGACGGAAGTGTCGGAAGGAAGGAAATGTCGAAAGGACGGAAGGAAACGTTATAATGAAGGAAGTGTCAGAAAGAAGTGTCGAAAAGAAGGAAGGAATGTCAGAAGGAAGTGTCAGAAGGAAGTGTAGGAAGGAAGGAAATGTCGAAAGGGTGGAAGTAAGTGTCAGAAGGTAGGAAGGAAGTGTCAGAAGGAAGGAAGTGTCAGAAGAAAGTGTCGGAAGGTAGTGTCGGAAGGAAGTGTCGGAAGGAAGGAAGGAAGGAAGGAAGGAAGGAAGGAAGGAAGGAAGGAAGGAAGGAAGTGTCCCACGGAAGGGTTGGAAGGAAGTGTCGGAAGGAAGTGTCGGAAGGAAGGAAGTCTCGGACGGAAGTGTCGGAATGAAGTCTCAGAAGGAAGGATTTGTCGGAAGGATGTCTCGGAAGGAAATGTCGGAAGGAAGGAAGGAAGTGTCCGAAGGAAGTGTCGCAAGGAAGTGTTGGAAGGAAGGAAGTGTCGGAAGGAAGGAAGGATGGAAGGAAGGAAGGAAGGACGGAAGGAAGGGAGGAAGTGTCGGAAGGAAGATTCGGAAGGAAGGAAGGAAGGAAGGAAGGAAGGAAGGAAGGAAGGAAGGAAGGAAGGAAGGAAGGATCGGAAGGAAGTGTCGGAAGGAAGGAAGGAAGGAAGGAAGGAAGGAAGGACGTAAGGAAGGAAGGGAGTGTCTGAAGGAAGTGTCGGAAGGAAGTGTTGGAAGGAAGTGCCGGACCGAAGGAAGTGTCGGGAGGAAGTGTCGGAAGGAAGTCTCGGAAGGAAGGAAGGAATTGTCGCAAGGAAGTGTCGGAAGGAATTGTCGGAAGGAAGTGTCGGAAGGAAGGAAGGAAGGAAGGAAGGAAGGAAGGAACGAAGGAAGGAAGGAAGGAAGGAAGTGTCAGAAAAAAGAAAGGAAATGTCGGAAGGAAGGAAGTGTCGGAAGGAATTGTCGGAAGGAAGGAAGGAAGGAAGTAAGGAAGGAAGGAAAGAAGGAAGGAAGGAAGTGTCGGAAGGAAGTGTCGGAAGGAAGTGTCGGAAGGAAGTGTCGGAAGGAAGGAAGGAAGGAAGGAAGGAAGGAAGGAAGGAAGGAAGGAAGGAAGGAAGGAAGGAAGTGTCGGAAGGAAGTGTTGGAAGGAAGTGTCGGAAGGAAGTGTCGGAAGGAAGGAAGGAAGGAAGGAAGGAAGGTAGGAAGGAAGTAAGGAAGGAAGGAAGGAAGTGTCGGAATGAAAAGTCGGAAGGAAGGAAAGAAGTGTCGGAAGGAAGGAAGTGTCGGAAGGAAGTGTTGGAAGGAAGGTAGGAAGGAAGGGAGGACGGAAGGAAAGAAGGGAGTGTCTGAAGGAAGTGTCGGAAGGAAGTGTCGGAAGGAAGTGTCGGATGGAAGGAAGGAAGGAAGGAAGGAAGGAAGGAAGGAAGGAAGGACGGAAGGAATGAAGGGAGTGTCTGAAGGAAGTGTCTTACGGAAGTCATGGAAGGAAGTGTCGAAAGGAAGGAAGTGTCGGGAGGAATGTCGGAAGGAAGTCTCGGAAGGAAGTCTCGGAAGGAAGTCTCGGAAGGAAGGAATTGTCGGAAGGAAGGAAGGAAGGAAGGAAGGAAAGAAGGAAGGAAGGAAGGAAGGAAGGAAGGAAGGAAGGAAGGAAGGAAGGAAGGAAGGAAGGAAGGAAGGAAGGAAGGAAGGAAGGAAGGAAGGAAGGAAGGAAGGAAGAAGGAAGGAAGGAAGGAAGTGTCGGAAGGAAGTAGGAAGGAAGGAAGGAAGTGTCGGAAGGAAGTGTCGGAAGGAAGTGTCGGAAGGAAGTGTCGGAAGGAAGGAAGGAAGGAAGGAAGGAAGGAAGGAAGGAAGGAAGTGTCGGAAAAAAGGAAGGAAATGTCGGAAGGAAGGAAGTGTCGGAAGGAATTGTCGGAAGGAAGTAAGGCAGTGTCGGATGTACGGAAGTGTCAGAAGTAAGGAAGTGTCGGAAGGAAGTGTCGGAAGGAAGTGTCGGAAGGAAGTGTCGGAAGGAAGGAAGTAAGGAAGGAAGTGTCGGAAGGAAGGAAGTGTAGGGAGGAAGGAATTGTAGGGAGGAAGTGTCGGAAGGAAGTCTCGGAAAGAAGGAAGGAAGTGTCGGAAGGAAGTTTCGGAAGGAAGGAAGTGTCTGAAGGAAGTTTCTGAAGGAAGTTTTTGAAGGAAGGAAGGAAGAAAGGAAGGAAGGAAGGAAGGAAGGAAGGAAGGAAGGAAGGAAGGAAGCAAGGAAGGAAGGAAGGAAGGAAGGAAGTGTCGGAAGGAAGGAAGGAAGGAAGGAAGGAAGGAAGGAAGGAAGGAAGGAAGGAAGGAAGGAAGGAAGTGTTGGAAAAAAGGAAGGAAATGTCGGAAGGAAGGAAGTGTCGGAAGGAATTGTCGGAAGGAACTATGGCAGTGTCGGAAGTACGGAAGTGTCAGAAGTAAGGAAGTGTCGGAAGGAAGTGTCGGAAGGAAGTGTCGGAAGGAAGTGTCGGAAGGAAGTGTCGGAAGTAAGGAAAGAAGTGTCGGAAGGAAGTGTCAGAAGGACGTGTGGGAAGTAAGTGTCGGAAGGAAGTGTCGGAAGGAAGTGTCGGAAGGAAGGAAGTAAGGAAGGAAGTGTCGGGGGGAAAGAAGTGTCGGAAGGAAGTGTCGGATGGAAGTGTCGGAAGGAAGTGTCGGAAGGAAGGAAGGAAGGAAGGAAGGAAGGAAGGAAGGAAGGAAGGATCAGAAGGAAGTGTCGGAAGCAAGGAAGGAAGGAAGGAAGGACGGAAGGAATGAAGGGAGTGTCTGAAGGAAGTGTCTGACGGAAGTCGTGGAAGGAAGTGTCGGAAGGAAGGAAGTGTCAGGAGGAAGTGTCGGAAGGAAGTCTCGGAGAGAAGGAAGGAAGTGTTGGAAGGAAGTGTCGGAAGGAAGGAAGTGTCTGAAGGAAGTTTTGGAAGGAAGGAAGGAAGGAAGGAAGGAAGGAAGGAAGGAAGGAAGGAAGGAAGGAAGGAAGGAAGGAAGGAAGGAAGGAAGGAAGGAGGTATCGGTAGGAAGTGTAGGAAGGAAGTGTCGGAAGGAAGTGTCGGAAGGAAGGGAACAAGCAACGAAGGATGGAAGGAAGGAAGGAAGGGTCGGAAGGAACGAGGTTTCGGAAGGAAGTGCCGGAAGCAGGTGTCGAAAGAACGGAAGGAAGTGTCAGAAGGAAAGAAGTGTCAGAAGGAAGTGTCAAAGGACAGGAAGGAAGTGTCAGAAGGAAGGAAGGACGGAAGTGTCGGAGGGAAGGAAATGTCGAAAGGACGGAAGGAAACGTTATAAGGAAGGAAGTGTCAGAAAGAAGTGTCGAAAAGAAGGAAGGAATGTCAGAAGGAAGTGTCAGAAGGAAGTGTAGGAAGGAAGGAAATGTCGAAAGGGTGGAAGGAAGTGTCAGAAGGAAGGAAGGAAGTGTCAGAAGGAAGGAAGTGTCGGAAGAAAGTGTCGGAAGGTAGTGTAGGAAGGAAGTGTCGGAAGGAAGTTTCGAAAGGAAGTGTCGGAAGGAAGGAAGGAAGTGTCGGAAGGAAGGAAGGAAGGAAGGAAGTGTCCCACGGAAGGGTTGGAAGGAAGTGTCGGAAGGAAGTGTTGGAAGGAAGGAAGTGTCGGACGGAAGTGTCGGAATGAAGTGTCAGAAGGAAGGAATTGTCGGAAGGATGTCTCGGAAGGAAATGTCGGAAGGAAGGAAGGAAGTGTCCGAAGGAAGTGTCGCAAGGAAGTGTTGGAAGGAAGGAAGTGTCGGAAGGAAGGAAGGATGGAAGGAAGGAAGGATGGAAGGAAGGAAGGGAGGAAGTGTCGGAAGGAAGTGTCGGAATGAGGTGTCGGAAGGAAGTGTCGGAAGGAAGGAAGGAAGGAAGGAAGGAAGGAAGGAAGGAAGGAAGGAAGGAAGGAAGGAAGGAAGGAAGGAAGGAGTGTCGGAAGGAAGTGTCGGAAGGAAGGGTCGGAAGGAAGTTTCGGAAGGAAGGAAGGAAGGAAGGAAGGAAGGAAGGAAGGAAGGAAGGAAGGAAGGAAGGAAGGAAGGAAGGAAGGAAGGAAGGAAGGAAGGAAGGAAGGAAGGAAGGAAGCATCAGAAGGGGAGTGTCGGAAGCAAGGACGGAAGGAAGGAAGGACGGAAGGAATGAAGGAGTGTCTGAAGGAAGTGTCTGACGGAAGTTGTGGAAGGAAGTGTCGGAAGGAAGGAAGTGTCAGGAGGAAGTGTCGGAAGGAAGTCTCGGAAAGAAGGAAGGAAGTTTCGGAAGGAAGTGTCAGAAGGAAGGAAGTGTCTGAAGGAAGTTTTGGAAGGAAGGAAGGAAGGAAGGAAAGAAGGAAGGAAGGAAGGAAGGAAGGAAGGAAGGAAGGAAGGAAGTGTCGGAAGGAAGGAAGGAAGGAAGGAAGGAAGGAAGGAAGGAAGGAAGGAAGGAAGGAAGGAAGGAAGGAAGGAAGGAAGTATCGGAAGGATGTGTCAGAAGGAAGTGTCGGAAAGAAGGAAGGAAGGAAGGAAGGAAGGAAGGAAGGAAGGAAGGAAGGAAGGAAGGAAGGAAGGAAGGAAGGAAGGAAGGAAGGAAGGAAGGAAGGAAGGAAGGAAGTGTCGGAAGGAAGTGTCGGAAGGAAGGAAGGAAGGAAGGAAGGAAGGAAGGAAGGAAGGAAGGAAGGAAAGGAAGGAAGGGAGTGTCTGAAGGAAGTGTCAGACGGAAGTGTCCGAAGGAAGTGTCGGAAGGAAGGAAGTGTCAGGAGGAAGTGTCGGAAGGAAGTCTCGGAAAGAAGGAAGGAAGTGTAGGAAGGAAGTGTCGGAAGGAAGGAAGCCCTGAAGGAAGTTTTGGAAGGAAGTTTTGGAAGGAAGTGTCGGAAGGAAGGAAGGAAGGAAGGAAGGTAGGAAGGAAGGAAGGAAGGAAGGATAAAGGAAGGAAGGAAGGATCAGAAGGAAGTTTCGGAAGCAAGGAAGGAAGGAATGAAGGAAGGACGTAAGGAAGGAATGGCGTGTCTCAAGGAAGTGTCGGAAGGAAGTGTCGGAAGGAAGTGTCGGAAGGAAGGAAGTGTCGGGAGGAAGTGTCGGAAAAAAGTCTCGGACGGAAGGAAGGAATTGTCGCAAGGAAGTGTCGGAAGGAAGTGTCGGAAGTAAGTGTCGGAAGGAAGTGTCGGAAGGAAGTGTCGGAAGGAAGTGTCGGCAGGAAGGAAGTGTCGGACGGAAGTGTCGGAATGAAGTGTCAGAAGGAAGGAATTGTCGGAAGGATGTCTCGGAAGGAAATGTCGGAAGGAAGGAAGGAAGTGTCGGAAGGAAGTGTCGCAAGGAAGTGTTGGAAGGAAGGAAGTGTCGGAAGGAAGGAAGGATGGAAGGAAGGAAGGAAGGACGCAAGGAAGAGAGGAAGTGTCGGAAGGAAGTGTCGGAAGGAGGTGTCGAAAGGAAGTGTCGGAAGTGTCGGAAGGAAGGAAGGAAGGAAGGAAGGAAGGAAGGAAGGAAGGAAGGAAGGAAGGAAGGAAGGAAGTAATGAAGGATGGAAGGAAGTGTCAGAAGGAAGAAAGGAAGTGTCAGAAAGAAGGAAGTGTCAGAAGCAATGAAGGAAGTGTCGGAAGGAAGGAAGTGTCGGAAGGAAGGGAGTGTCTGAAGGAAGTGTCGGAAGGAAGGAAGGAAGGAAGGAAGGAAGGAAGGAAGGAAGGAAGGAAGGAAGGAAGGAAGTAATGAAGGATGGAAGGAAGTGTCAGAAGGAAGAAAGGAAGTGTCAGAAAGAAGGAAGTGTCAGAAGCAATGAAGGAAGTGTCGGAAGGAAGGAAGTGTCGGAAGGAAGGGAGTGTCTGAAGGAAGTGTCTGAAGGAAGTGTCGGAAGGAAGGAAGGAAGGAAGGAAGGAAGGAAGGAAGGAAGGAAGGAAGGAAGGAAGGAAGGAAGGAAGGAAGGAAGGAAGGAAGGAAGGAAGGAAGGAAGTGTCGGAAGCAAGGAAGGAAGGAAGGAAGGAAGGAAGCAAGTGTCGGAATGAAGTGTCGGAAGTAAGGAAAGAAGTGTCGGAAGGAAGGAAGTGTCGGAAGGAAGTGTTGGAAGGAAGGTAGGAAGGAAGGGAGGACGGAAGGAAGGAAGGGAGTGTCTGAAGGAAGTGTCGGAAGGAAGTGTCGGAAGGAAGTGTCGGATGGAAGGAAGGAAGGAAGGAAGGAAGGAAGGAAGGAAGGAAGGAAGGAAGGAAGGAAGGAAGGAAGGAAGGAAGGAAGGAGGGAAGGAATGAAGGGAGTGTCTGAAGGAAGTGTCTTACGGAAGTCGTGGAAGGAAGTGTCGAAAGGAAGGAAGTGTCGGGAGGAATGTCGGAAGGAAGTCTCGGAAGGAAGGAAGGAAGTGTCGGAAGGAAGGAAGTGTCGGAAGGAAGGAAGGAAGGACGGAAGGAAGGAAGGAAGGAAGGAACTGTCGGAAGGAATGAAGTGTCGGAAGGAATTGTCGGAATGAAGTAAGGCAGTGTCGGAAGTACGGAAGTGTCAGAAGTAAGGAAGTGTCGGAAGGAAGTGTAGGAAGGAAGTGTCGGAAGTAAGGAAAGAAGTGTCGGAAGGAAGGAAGTGTCGGAAGGAAGTGTCGGAAGGAAGTGTCGGAAGGAAGTGTCGGAAGGAAGTATCGGAAAGAAGGAAGTAAGGAAGGAAGTGTCGGGAGGAAGGAAGTGTCGGAAGGAAGTGTCGGAAGGAAGTGTCGGAAGGAAGTGTCAGAAGGAAGTGTTGGAAAGAAGGAAGGAAGGAAGGAAGGAAGGAAGGAAGGAAGGAAGGAAGGAAGGAAGGAAGGAAGGAAGGAAGGAAGGAAGGAAGGAAGGAAGGAAGGAAGGAAGGAAGGAAGGAAGGAAGGAAGCTTCAGAAGGAAGTGACGGAAGCAAGGAAGGAAGGAAGGAAGGACGGAAGGAATGAAGGGAGTGTCTGAAGGAAGTGTCAGACGGAAGTCGTGGAAGGAAGTGTCGGAAGGAAGGAAGTGTCAGGAGGAAGTGTCGGAAGGAAGTCTCGGAAAGAAGGAACGAAGTGTCGGAAGGAAGTGTCGGAAGGAAGGAAGTGTCTGAAGGAAGTTTTGGAAGGAAGTTTAGGAAGGAAGGAAGGAAGGAAGGAAGGAAGGAAGGAAGGAAGGACGTAAGGAAGGAATGGCGTGTCTCAAGGAAGTGTCGGAAGGAAGTGTCGGAAGGAAGTGTCGGAAGGAAGGAAGTGTCGGGAGGAAGTGTCGGAAGGAAGTCTCGGACGGAAGGAAGGAATTGTCGCAAAGAAGTGTCGGAAGGAAGTGTCGGAAGGAAGTGTCGGAAGGAAGTGTCGGAAGGAAGTGTCGGAAGGAAGGAAGGAAGTGTCCGAAGGAAGTGTCGCAAGGAAGTGTTGGAAGGAAGGAAGTGTCGGAAGGAAGGAAAGATGGAAGGAAGGAAGGAAGGAAGG